>NW_027196678.1:0-17500 GCF_038502225.1 Cherax quadricarinatus | reverse complement strand
TTTCAAATGATGTGTTGAAGATCTTTGTTAATGGCTCACACAATATCTCTGCTCCCTCTTTAAGGACCCATGGAGAGATGTTGTCTGGTCCCACCGCCTTTGAGGTGTCAAGTTCGCATAGCAGCTTCTTCACCTCCTCCTTGGTTATATGTACCTCATCCAGCACTTGCTGGTGTGCCCCCCTGTTCTGATTTCTTGGAGTCCTACTGGTTTCCACTGTAAATACCTCTTTAAATCTTGTGTTGAGCTCCTGACATACCTCTCGGTCGTTTCTTGTGAATTCCCCATCACCCTTCCTCAGTCTGATTACCTGGTCCTTGACTGTTGTTTTCCTCCTGATGTGGCTGTACAACAGCTTCGGGTCAGTCTTTACTTTTGATGCTATGTCATTTTCATATTGTCTCTGAGCCTCCCTTCTTATCTGTGCATATTCGTTTCTGGCTCTTCGGCTGATTTCTCTATTCTCCTGAGTTCTCTGTCTTCTGTACCTTTTCCATTCTCTAGTACACCTAGTTTTTGCCTCCCTACACCTTTGGGTGAACCAAGGACTCGTTCTGTTCTTCCCATTATTTCTGTTTCCCTTGGGAACAAACCTCTCCTCTGCCTCCTTGCATTTTGTTGCTACATAGTCCATCATTTCTTGTACTGGTTTTCCTGTCAGTTCCCTCTCCCACTGAATGTCTTGAAGGAAGTTCCTCATGCCTGAGTAGTTCCCCCTTTTGTAGTTTGGTTTTTCCCAGCCTATTCCTGCTACTCTCTCCACTTGGAGCTCAACTATGTAGTCGAAGCACAGAACCACATGATCACTAGCTCCCAGGGGCCTTTCATACATGATACCCTCGATGTCCGAACTACTCATGGTGAATACAAGGTCCAACCTTGCTGGTTCATCCTCTCCTCTCTCTCTGGTAGTGTCTCTAACATGTTGATGCATGAGGTTCTCCAGTACCACATCCATCATCTTGGCTCTCCATGTTTCGGGACCCCCATGGGGCTCCAGGTTTTCCCAGTCAATCTCCTTGTGATTGAAATCACCCATAACTAGTAACTTTGCTCCCCCCATGTGTGCTCTCCTGGCCACCTCGGCTAGTGTGTTGATCATTGCTCTGTTGCTCTCATCGTATTCTTCTCTTGGCCTCCTGCAGTTCTGTGGTGGGTTGTACATTACTGCAATTATCACCTTATGTCCCTCAGACTGGATTGTTCCTACTAAGTAGTCCCTTTCGCCCATGCCATCCATTCCTTCCATTTTCTCAAAACCCCACTGGTTTTTAATGAGCAGTGCAACTCCTCCTCCCCCTCTCCTCCCTCTGTCTTTCCTGAAGATTTGATATCCGGATGGAAAGACTGAATCTGTTATTATTCTGGTGAGTTTTGTTTCTGTGAGTGCTATTATGTCTGGGGATGTCTCTTTGATTCTTTCGTGCAACTCCTCATACTTGTTTGTTATTCCATCTGCATTTGTATACCACACCTTCAACTTCTTTTCTAAGACTGTGGTCTGGGAAGTATATTGGGGTTGGGGAAGTGGGAGACCTGGTAGGGAACTATGGGTTGTTGCTGTGGGGGTGAAGTTTGTAATGTAGTGGGTGGGGGCATTGGATGTGGCATGGGTGTTTTGATTTAGAGTGTTTGGTTGCACTGGGGTTGACCTGGTTGGGAGGCTTCTATAGAAAGTTGTGAGGGGGGCTGTGTTAGATCTTCTTCCTGGGTCTGGGATCTCCTGTCTGTCTTCTCCATCCCCTCTCTTTCCTCCTTTCTCCTTTGTACCATCTCTCTCAGTTTCTTCCTTTCTTCTTGTGTTCTGTCGCGGTCGAGATACACCCTCCTGTATGCCGTCATGTCCCTTAATCGTGCTTTCTCCTGCAGTATCCTGGTCCGAGTCGCTTCTGCCTTGAAGGTCACTCTCACTGGCCGGGTTCTTTTTTTTACAAACCCCCCTATTCTCCGAAAATTTTCCAGCTGGGTCATATCGTCTTCTCCTATTGCTTTCATGATGCTTTCAATTGCTTTTTTTTCCCCTTGTTTTCTTGCTTCATATGTTTCCCCTTCGACTTCCTGGAGCCCATACACAAAGACTGACCTCACCCTTTCATTCTCCCACTGCATATCCCTGTGTATCCCCTCATTTAATTTGGTTTCCTCCACTGCAGCTTTCCTTTCATCAGTTTCACTGGCTAATGTACTTGGGCTCAGTGGCCTGTCATTTTCCCTTCTCGGCTTTCCTTGGGCTCTGTTGTTGTCTGTTAGGGCCTCCACATAAAGCTTAGCTCTTTCATTTGCTACAGTCTCCTCTGATAGAGCATCTCCATGCAGTTGTGCCCCTTCTTTCCCTACAGTCCCCTTATTTGTGGCTGAGGTAGCAGTCTCTGTTGTCAATCCCAAAATGTTCTTTAGTTCTTTAGGCTGTTTCAGATTTTTCAGTTCCTCTTCTAAACTCTGTATCCTAGCTTCTGCTGCTTTGACATGCACCTCCCACTTCCTGCTTTCCATATCTATCCTCTCTTCCATTCTCATGCTAAGTTCTTCTAGTTTCTTTTCCCATTCATGATCCCTTTTTATGAGCTCTGCTGCCCAATCTTCCTGTGCATTTTCCTCCTCCTGTCCCTTGGTTTTTCTTGTTACTCTCTGGCAACCCATTTTTGTTTTATCCTGATTGCCTCAGAGTGGGAAACCTATGTAGTTCTGTATGTTAGGTTAGTAGTGTGTGTGTCAGAGTGTGGGGGGGGAAGTAGTGGAGGAACTGTGGCTATTTGGGAGCTGAGTGGGGAGGGGTGGGGAGGGTTTGGGGTGAACGGGGGAGGGGAGGGTGATCGAGGGAGGGGATGGATCAGGGGAAGTAGTGAGATGTCGGTGGTGAGGGGGGAGTGTGTGTGTGTCTGGATATGTGTGTGTGTGTGTGTGTGTGTGTGTGTGTGTGTGTGTGTGTGTGTGTGTGTGTGTGTGTGTGTGTGTGTGTGTGTGTGTGTGTGTGTGTGTGTGTAATTTTGTGTGTAATTGTGTGTGGAATTATTTGTGGGTTTATTATGTACTGAAAGGTAGGTGGCTTGTGCTTGGAGTGTAATGTAGATTCTCAGTTGTCGCTTGTGTCCACAACCTCTTCTGACCTGACTCCCACCCTTGCAGTGTTGCCTATATCACCTGCTTATAGTGAGTTAATCGCCTTGTTCAATGGATTACCATTTGCTAAACCTTATTGAATACTTGAGTGCCTATTCTTTATCGTGCTATGAGAGTTAGACCATTCACATTCAGCTTGGCGGTTAAATTGGAACCTGGACCCCACACCCAAACAACCACTCATAGGTGATACAGTACTTGTAGTGCAGTTGTAGCAGTGTAGGTTGTCCAGGTCGATGTGACGTCCTGGAGTAGATCCAGCTCGATGTACGTCCTGGCGTAGATCCACCTCAATTTCTTCTCGTTAATAATGTACCCTATTCACTGTATTTCTTTCACTGGTCACACTATTGTTTCACTTTATTAAAATCTTGGGTGACACTTGGCAACGCCGCCTTCACACTAGCCTGCGCCACAACGCTTTTATTTTCCAGATCACTTTCAAAATTGTGGCTCTCCCCACACTTGTGTGGCTCAGGCAATTAAAAAAAAAAACACTTCTAGGATTGCTGACTACCCTGACACACTTAGCAACCCTTGCAGAACACTTGTAGCCCTCCAAAAACACTTAAATCCCCGGAGCACCGACGGCGTGACTAGCACCGACGGCGTGTGTGTGTGTGTGTGTGTGTGTGTGTGTGTGTGTGTGTGTGTGTGTGTGTGTGTGTGTGTGTGTGTGTGTGTGTGTGTGTGTGTGTGTGTGTGTGTGTGTGTGTGTGTGTGTGTGTGTGTGTGTGTGTGTGTGTGTGTGTGTGTGTGTGTATGTGTGTGTGTGTGTGTGTGTGTGTGTGTGTGTGTGTGTGTGTGTGTGTGTGTGTCTGTGTGTGTGTGTGTGTGTGTGTGTGTGTGTGTGTGTGTGTGTGTGTGCGCGTTTGTGTGTGTGTGTGTGTGTGTGTGTGTATGTGTGTGTGTGTGTGTGTGTGTGTGTGTGTGTGTGTGTGTGTGTGTGTGTATGTGTGTGTGTGTGTGTGTGTGTGTGTGTGTGTGTGTGTGTGTGTGTGACGTTCAGATTGCTCTGTTATGCCTTTATGGAAAATAATAATACTATTATTATTATTATTAGTAGTAGTAGTAGTAGTAGTTCCCTCAGGTAGTCTCTCTTTTCAACTCTATCTCTTGCCATCTATCTGGTTGCCTTCTTCTGGATCATGTTTCCAGGTCTCCATCTGTGGGCTCCCTGATATCACATTCCCCTCTTCAAGTTTATTGTTTTTTTTAGTGCTTTCCCTAGTTCCTTGTCTCCAGAAGCCAACCTGTGTCCTCTCAGATGAACTCCCTGTTTTTATCAGGTCAGCGGTTCCCAACTTCCACGAGGTCAGCGGTTGTTGGCCCCTTCCCAGTGACCTTGTTGGATGGTAACTTGGTCTTGTCTAGCTGGTCTACTGCCGAGACTGTCCAGGTGGGTGGAATTACAGGAGGGGACACACAGAAACTGCGTCCTTTAATTACATCCACCAAGACAGATGCCTTTCATTTTATTACATTTCATTATTTATATACACTAACACTGACAATTATGTACACACACACACACACACACACACACACACACACACACACACACACACACACACACACACACACACACACTCTCACACACACACACACACACACACACACACACACACACACACACACACACACACACACACACACACACACACACACACACACTCTCACACACACACACACACACACACACACACACACACACACACACACACACACACACACACACACACACACACACACACACACACAATAATCACAACACATATACTCCTCTCATCCCTCTCTAACTTCTACGTAAACAGAAATTCCCTGGCACACTAAAGTATATTACTGTCCCAACTCTGTCACTCACACACTCATGTTCACACACGTCACTCCCACACTCATGTTCACACATGTCACTCATGTTCACTCGCATATCTGCATTTTCTCATACTTTTCTTAAAATAAAATTATATTGCACAGTGATAAAACTGAAATAAAGAAATTCTTGAGCATTAATTCTGAGTCAACAAAGTGAAGAATGTTGTTATAAAATATTTTCAATATAGTGTTATTAAGAGTTGTGATGATGTAAATAAGTGACTGTTGAGAGAAACTTGTATTGGATAAAACAAACAAGACTCTTCCATTTTACTTAACCTACTGATCGTGTGTGACTGCTTAAGTAACTATCCTTACATGTTACCATTCTGTCTTTGCTTACTGCTGTCTCTTACTGTATTTTTTGTACGTCACTGTCCTGTTTTTGCTTGTTACTTTACTCTTCTTTCATGTTACAGTTCCATTTTAGTATGTTGATGTACTGGTGTTCACTGTTAATGTACTGGTGTTCTCTGTTAATGTACTGGTGTTCTCTGTTAATGTACTGGTGTTCTACCTTGTTATACTTCCCTACAACATCTTCCACAACAGTGTCTCCCACAATGGCATCCATGTTTCCCAATACAGTATTAAAACAAATAACAAATAAACAACACCCACACACAGAAATAAAAATCTCCTCGTTGATAAAGTCGACCATTATGGTAGTGTCGATTTATTGACAAAAAGTATTTCATCAGCCATCATGGAACCTGGTTAATATTTCTGATACTGCTGTTTTTATTCACTTATATATTGTTCTGCTGTACATTTGCAACTCTGGCAATAAATATAATGTCTTTGGGAACAATTCGCTTCTGTTATTTATTCAATGTTTGCCAGTTCGTCATTAATTATATTTTATCTGTTTCATCACTGTGTCAGTCACAACTCTGACATATTCATTGCTTGGTATAATCAACAGGAAATAGACAAACATTAATATTTTATTTTACTTAAACAATATTTTACAGTTCTAACGAACACTTTGTCCAGCAGTTGTTAACTGTACCAGAAACAAAGGCTGGGACAAAACTTTGTCCAGCAGTTGTTAACTGTACCAGAAACAAAGGCTGGGACAAAACTTTGTCCAGCAGTTGTTAACTGTACCAGAAACAAAGGCTGGGACAAAACTTTGTCCAGCAGTTGTTAAGTGTACCAGAAACAAAGGCTGGGACAAAACTTTGTCCAGCAGTTGTTAACTGTACCAGAAACAAAGGCTGGGACAAAACTTTGTCCAGCAGTTGTTAACTGTACCAGAAACAAAGGCTGGGACAAAACTTTGTCCAGCAGTTGTTAACTGTACCAGAAACAAAGCCTGGGACAAAACTTTGTCCAGCAGTTGTTAAGTGTACCAGAAACAAAGGCTGGGACAAAACTTTGTCCAGCAGTTGTTAACTGTACCAGAAACAAAGGCTGGGACAAAACTTTGTCCAGCAGTTGTTAAGTGTACCAGAAACAAAGGCTGGGACAAAACTTTGTCCAGCAGTTGTTAACTGTACCAGAAATAAAGGCTGGGACAAAATTTTGTCCAGCAGTTGTTAACTGTACCAGAAACAAAGGCTGGGACAAAACTTTGTCCAGCAGTTGCTAACTGTACCAGAAACAAAGGCTGGGACAAAATTTTGTCCAGCAGTTGTTAACTGTACCAGAAACAAAGGCTGGGACAAAACTTTGTCCAGCAGTTGTTAACTGTACCAGAAACAAAGGCTGGGACAAAACTTTGTCCAGCAGTTGTTAACTGTACCAGAAACAAAGGCTGGGACAAAACTTTGTCCAGCAGTTGTTAACTGTACCAGAAACAAAGGCTGGGACAAAACTTTGTCCAGCAGTTGTTAACTGTACCAGAAACAAAGGCTGGGACAAAACTTTGTCCAGCAGTTGTTAACTGTACCAGAAACAAAGGCTGGGACAACAGCAAGACTTACACATTGTGATGTGAATCTAGAGATGCCACTAAAACCCAGATATTATTTTACTGCTGCAACAATGCTTTAGTACTTACGACAGTTTTAAATGGGTTCAGTAGCTACAGCAGTTTTAAATGGGTTCAGTAGCTACAGCAGTTTTAAATGGGTTCAGTAGCTACAGCAGTTTAAAATGGGTTCAGTAGCTACAGCAGTTTTAAATGGGTTCAGTAGCTACAGCAGTTTTAAATGGGTTCAGTAGCTACAGCAGTTTTAAGAGGGTTCACTAGGAACAGCAGTTTTAAATGGGTTCAGTAGCTACAGCAGTTTTAAATGGGTTCAGTAGCTACAGCAGTTTTAAATGGGTTCAGTAGCTACAGCAGTTTTAAAGTTGATTTTCCAGCAGACTTGAAGTAACTATGAGCACAACAGCTGTATTAAAGCAATTTATGGATCTAGTAAATCATAAATTGTAATATGTACCTTATTGAAGACATGTTGGAAAATATTTTTATTCTGAAACAGAAATTATCAAATTATAGATAAATTTTAACGGCTGCTGTGTGTGGGTGGACTTGGGGTCAGCTGCTGCTGTGTGAATGAACTTGGGGTCAGCTGCTGAGTGTGGGACTCGGTGTGAGCAGCTGCTGTGTGTGGGTGGACTCGGGGTCAGCTGCTGCTTTGTGTGGGTGGACTCGGGGTCAGCTGCTGAGTGTGGGTGGACTCGGGGTCAGCTGCTGTGTGTGGGTGGACTCGGGGTCAGCTGCTGTGTATGGGTGGACTCGGGGTCAGCTGCTGAGTGTGGGTGTACTCGGTGTTAGCAGCTGCTGTGCGTGGGTGGACTCGGTGTGAGCAGCTGCTGTGTGGGTGGGCTCGGTGTGTGCAGCTGCTGTGTGTGGGTGTACTCGGTGTTAGCAGCTGCTGTGCGTGGGTGGACTCGGTGTGAGCAGCTGCTGTGTGGGTGGGCTCGGTGTGAGCAGCTGCTGTGTGTGGGTGTACTCGGTGTTAGCAGCTGCTGTGTGTGTGTGGACTCGGTGTGAGCAGCTGCTGTGTGTGGGTGTACTCGGTGTGAGCAGCTGCTGTGTGTGGGTGGACTCGGTGTTAGCAGCTGCTGGGTGTGTGTGGACTCGGGGTCAGCTGCTGTGTGTGAGTGGACTTGGGGTCACCAGCTGCTGTGTGTGGGTGGACTCGGGGTCAGCAGCTGCTGTGTGTGGGTGGACTCGGTGTGAGCAGCTGCTGTGTGTGTGTGGAGTCGGTGTTAGCAGCTGCTGTGTGTGTGTGGACTCGGTGTGAGCAGCTGCTGTGTGTGGGTGGACTCGGTGTTAGCAGCTGCTGTGTGTGTGTGGACTCGGGGTCAGCTGCTGTGTGTGAGTGGACTTGGGGTCAGCAGCTGCTGTGTGTGGGTGGACTCGGGGTCAGCAGCTGCTGTGTGTGGGTGGACTCGGGGTCAGCTGCTGTGTCTGGGTGGACTTGGGGTCAGCAGCTGCTGTGTGTGGGTGGACTCGGGGTCAGCTGCTGTGTGTGGGTGGACTTGGGGTCAGCAGCTGCTGTGTGTGGGTGGACTCGGGGTCAGCTGCTGTGTGTGGGTGGACTTGGGGTCAGCAGCTGCTGTGTGTGGGTGGACTCGGTGTGAGCAGCTGCTGTGTGTGGGTGGACTTGGGATCAGCTGCTGCTGTGTGAATGGACTTGGGGTCAGCTGCTGAGTGTGGGACTCGGTGTGAGCAGCTGCTGTGTGTGGGTGGACTCGGGGTCAGCTGCTGTGTGTGGGTGGACTCTGGGTCAGCTGCTGTGTGTGGGTGGACTCGGGGTCAGCTGCTGTGTGTGGGTGGACTAGGGGTCAGCTGCTGGGTGTGGGTGGAATCAGGGTCAGCTGCTGTGTGTAGGTGGACTCGGGGTCAGGTGCTGCTGTGTGTGGGTGGACTCGGGGTCAGCTGCTGAGTGTGGGTGGACTCGGGGTCAGCTGCTGTGTGTGGGTGGACTCTGGGTCAGCTGCTGTGTGTGGGTGGACTCGGGGTCAGCTGCTGTGTGTGGGTGGACTCGGGGTCAGCTGCTGCTGTGTGTGGGTGGACTCGGGGTCAGCTGCTGTGTGTGGGTGGACTCGGGGTCAGCTGCTGAGTGTGGGTGGACTCGGGGTCAGCTGCTGTGTGTGGGTGGACTCGGGGTCAGCTGCTGCGTGTGGGTGGACTCGGGGTCAGCTGCTGCGTGTGGGTGGACTCGGGGTCAGCTGCTGCGTGTGGGTGGACTCGGGGTCAGCTGCTGCGTGTGGGTGGACTCGGGGTCAGCTGCTGTGTGTGGGTGGACTCGGGGTCAGCTGCTGTGTGTGGGTGGACTCAGGGTCAGCTGCTGTGTGTAGGTGGACTCGGGGTCAGGTGCTGCTGTGTGTGGGTGGACTCGGGGTCAGCTGCTGAGTGTGGGTGGACTCGGGGTCAGCTGCTGTGTGTGGGTGTACTCGGTGTTAGCAGCTGCTGTGTGTGTGTGGACTCGGTGTGAGCAGCTGCTGTGTGTGGGTGTACTCGGTGTGAGCAGCTGCTGTGTGTGGGTGGACTCGGTGTTAGCAGCTGCTGGGTGTGTGTGGACTCGGGGTCAGCTGCTGTGTGTGAGTGGACTTGGGGTCACCAGCTGCTGTGTGTGGGTGGACTCGGGGTCAGCAGCTGCTGTGTGTGGGTGGACTCGGTGTGAGCAGCTGCTGTGTGTGTGTGGAGTCGGTGTTAGCAGCTGCTGTGTGTGTGGACTCGGTGTGAGCAGCTGCTGTGTGTGGCTGGACTCGGTGTTAGCAGCTGCTGTGTGTGTGTGGACTCGGGGTCAGCTGCTGTGTGTGAGTGGACTTGGGGTCAGCAGCTGCTGTGTGTGGGTGGACTCGGGGTCAGCAGCTGCTGTGTGTGGGTGGACTCGGGGTCAGCTGCTGTGTCTGGGTGGACTTGGGGTCAGCAGCTGCTGTGTGTGGGTGGACTCGGGGTCAGCTGCTGTGTGTGGGTGGACTTGGGGTCAGCAGCTGCTGTGTGTGGGTGGACTCGGGGTCAGCTGCTGTGTGTGGGTGGACTTGGGGTCAGCACCTGCTGTGTGTGGGTGGACTCGGTGTGAGCAGCTGCTGTGTGTGGGTGGACTTGGGGTCAGCTGCTGCTGTGTGAATGAACTTGGGGTCAGCTGCTGAGTGTGGGACTCGGTGTGAGCAGCTGCTGTGTGTGGGTGGACTCGGGGTCAGCTGCTGAGTGTGGGTGGACTCGGGGTCAGCTGCTGTGTGTGGGTGGACTCGGGGTCAGCTGCTGTGTGTGGGTGGACTCGGGGTCAGCTGCTGTGTGTGGGTGGACTCAGGGTCAGCTGCTGTGTGTAGGTGGACTCGGGGTCAGGTGCTGCTGTGTGTGGGTGGACTCGGGGTCAGCTGCTGAGTGTGGGTGGACTCGGGGTCAGCTGCTGTGTGTGGGTGGACTCGGGGTCAGCTGCTGTGTGTGGGTGGACTCGGGGTCAGCTGCTGTGTGTGGGTGGACTCGGGGTCAGCTGCTGCTGTGTGTGGGTGGACTCGGGGTCAGCTGCTGTGTGTGGGTGGACTCGGGGTCAGCTGCTGAGTGTGGGTGGACTCGGGGTCAGCTGCTGTGCGTGGGTGGACTCGGGGTCAGCTGCTGCGTGTGGGTGGACTCGGGGTTAGCTGCTGCGTGTGGGTGGACTCGGGGTCAGCTGCTGCGTGTGGGTGGACTCGGGGTCAGCTGCTGCGTGTGGGTGGACTCGGGGTCAGCTGCTGTGTGTGGGTGAACTCGGGGTCAGCTGCTGTGTGTGGGTGGACTCAGGGTCAGCTGCTGTGTGTAGGTGGACTCGGGGTCAGGTGCTGCTGTGTGTGGGTGGACTCGGGGTCAGCTGCTGAGTGTGGGTGGACTCGGGGTCAGCTGCTGTGTGTGGGTGGACTCGGGGTCAGCTGCTGTGTGTGGGTGGACTCGGGGTCAGCTGCTGTGTGTGGGTGGATTCGGGGTCAGCTGCTGCTGTGTGTGGGTGGACTCGGGGTCAGCTGCTGAGTGTGGGTGGACTCGGGGTCAGCTGCTGTGCGTGGGTGGACTCGGGGTCAGCTGCTGCGTGTGGGTGGACTCGGGTTTAGCTGCTGCGTGTGGGTGGACTCGGGGTCAGCTGCTGCGTGTGGGTGGACTCGGGGTCAGCTGCTGCGTGTGGGTGGACTCGGGGTCAGCTGCTGTGTGTGGGTGGAGTCGGGGTCAGCTGCTGTGTGTGGGTGGACTCGGGGTCAGTTGCTGCGTGTGGGTGGACTCGGGGTCAGCTGCTGTGTGTGGGTGGACTCGGGGTCAGCTACTGTGTGTGGGTGGACTCGGGGTCAGCTGCTGTGTGTGGGTGGACTCGGGGTCAGCTGCTGTGTGTGGGTGGACTCGGGGTCAGCTGCTGTGTGTGGGTGGACTCGGGGTCAGCTGCTGTGTGTGGGTGGACTCGGGGTCAGCTGCTGTGTGTGGGTGGACTCGGGGTCACCTGCTGTGTGTGGGTGGACAAATAGGGCAAAGCAAATTCCTGCTTTTCTCTAAGAAAGACTGGCCTACATTTAAGGAATAAGTAAATAAATAATTAAATATTAAGTAAATAAGTAAGAAAGTAAGTAGGTAGGTACTCCAAGGTCGGACCTTCAAATCACTCACTAAATTTTCTTCTCCCCAACTCTTAATTTTTGTTTGGCTCATAATTCGCGAATCCAGCGTTTGTCTCAATTTCAAAAATATTTTATAGAAAACTGGAAAAACTGAAATGCTGCTTTTCTTGTGATAATTTATTTCCGTTAGCGCTGACACCTTGATAATTCAAATTATTACTGGACTCAAACTTAATATCCTGGAATATTTTAGGATTATTCTCCCCGAGATAACGAAAGAAATTCTCTTAACTTTGTCTTCTAGAAAGGTGTCCTAGTGGAAGGTTTTCATTAATCTAAGGCTATATTAATAATTGACTATTTTTTGGGGAAAAAAATGGGAATATTAAAGTCCGTTTGATTGTTAACTTGGGAATACACAATTTAATTTACTGCAAATCTTCAATGTATAACATGTAACATTGTGTAACATTGTGTAACATTGTGTAACATTGTGTAACATTGTGTAACACTGTGTAACACTGTGTAACACTGTGTAACATTGTGTAACATTGTGTAACACTGTGTAACAGTGTGTAACATTGTGTAGCATTGTGTAACACTGTGTAACATTGTGTAACATTGTGTAACACTGTGTAACATTGTGTAACACTGTGTAACATTGTGTAACATTGTGTAACATTGTGTAACATTGTGTAACAGTGTGTAACATTGTGTAGCATTGTGTAACACTGTGTAACATTGTGTAACATTGTGTAACACTGTGTAACATTGTGTAACTTTGTGTAACATTGTGTAGCATTGTGTAACACTGTGTAACATTGTGTAACATTGTGTAACACTGTGTAACATTTTGTAACATTGTGTAACTTTGTGTAACATTGTGTAACATTGTGTAACACTGTGTAACATTGTGTAACATTGTGTAACATTGTGTAACATTGTGTAACACTGTGTAACACTGTGTAACATTGTGTAACATTGTGAAACATTGTGTAACATTGTGTAACACTGTGTAACATTGTGTAACATTGTGTAACACTGTGTAACATTGTGTAACATTGTGTAACACTGTGTAACACTGTGTAACACTGTGTAACATTGTGTAACATTGTGTAACACTGTGTAACATTGTGTAACATTGTGTAACATTGTGTAACATTGTGTAACATTGTGTAACACTGTGTAACATAGGTCACTCGAACATTGACGTACATGAGCTGGACTACATGCAGACCAGGGATACCATTGACGTACATGAGCTGGACTACATGCAGACCAGGGATACCATTGACGTACATGGGCTGGAGTACATGCAGACCAGGGATACCATTGACGTACATGAGCTGGAGTACATGCAGACCAGGGATACCATTGACGTACATGAGCCTGGATTACATGCAGACCAGGGATACCATTAACGTATATGAGCCTGGACTACATGCAGACCAGGGATACCATTGACGTACATGAGCCTGGACTACATGCAGACCAGGGATACCATTGACGTACATGAGTTTGGACTGCATGCAGACCAGGGATACCATTGACGTACATGAGCCTGGAATACATGCAGACCAGGGATACCATTGACGTACATGAGCCTGGACTACATGCAGACCAGGGATACCATTGACGTATATGAGCCTGGACTACATGCAGACGAGGGATACCATTGACGTACATGAGCTGGACTACATGCAGACCAGGGATACCATTGATATACATGAGCTTGGACTGCATGCAGACCAGGGATACCATTGACGTACATGAGCTGGACTACATGCAGACCAGGGATACCATTGATATACATGAGCCTGGACTACATGCAGACCAGGGATACCATTGACGTACATGAGCTGGACTACATGCAGACCAGGGATACCATTGACGTACATGAGCTGGACTACATGCAGACCAGGGATACCACTGACGTACATGAGCCTGGACTACATGCAGACCAGGGATACCATTGACGTACATGAGCCTGGACTACATGCAGACCAGGGATACCATTGACGTACATGAGCCTGGACTACATGCAGACCAGGGATACCATTGATGTACATGAGCCTGGACTACATGCAGACCAGGGATACCATTGATGTACATGAGCCTGGACTACATGCAGACCAGGGATACCATTGATGTACATGAGCCTAGACTACATGGACTACCATTGATGTACATGAGCTTGGACTGCATGCAGACCAGGGATACCATTGACGTACATGAGCTTGGACTGCATGCAGACCAGGGATACCATTGACGTACATGAGCTTGGACTACATGCAGACCAGGGATACCATTGACGTACATGAGCCTGGACTACATGCAGACCAGGGATACAATTGACGTACATGAGTTTGTACAGCATGCAGACCAGGGATCCCACTAACGTACATGAACCAGGACTACATGCAGACCAGGGATACAATTGACGTACAGGAACCTGGACTGCATGCAGACCAGGGATACCATTGACGTACAGAAGCCTGGACTACATGCAGACCAGGGATACCATTGACGTACAGAAGCCTGGACTACATGCAGACCAGGGATACCATTGACGTACAGGAACCTGGACTACATGCAGACCAGGGATACCATTGACGTACAGGAACCTGGACTGCATGCAGACCAGGGATACCATTGACGTACAGGAACCTGGACTACATGCAGACCAGGGATACCATTGACGTACAGGAACCTGGACTACATGCAGACCAGGGATACCACTGACGTACAGGATCCTGGACTACATGCAGACCAGGGATACCACTGACGTACAGGAACCTGGACTACATGCAGACCAGGGATACCACTGACGTACAGGAACCTATACTACATGCACACCAGGGATACCACTGACGTACAGGATCCTGGACTACATGCAGACCAGGGATACCACTGACGTACAGGATCCTGGACTACATGCACAGCAGTGAAATCTTTGTTGCAGCTGCCGAAATATATCCAGTTACTGTCGCTACTTTTGATATTTGGTACAACAGTGACACACCCTAAGCAGCGTTACTTAGTTACAGTAACGTGAGGGCAGCGTTACTTAGTTACAGTAACGTGAGGGCAGCGTTACTTAGTTACAGTAACGTGAGGGCAGCGCTACTTAGTTACAGTAACGTGAGGGCAGCGCTACTTAGTTACAGTAACGTGAGGGCAGCGTTACTTAGTTACAGTAACGTGAAGGCAGCGCTACTTAGTTACAGTAACGTGAGGGCAGCGCTACTTAGTTACAGTAACGTGAGGGCAGCGCTACTTAGTTACAGTAACGTGAAGGCAGCGCTACTTAGTTACAGTAACGTGAAGGCAGCGTTACTTAGTTACAGTAACGTGAGGGCAGCTTTACTTAGTTACAGTAACGTGAAGGCAGCGCTACTTAGTTACAGTAACGTGAGGGCAGCGCTACTTAGTTACAGTAACGTGAGGGCAGCTTTACTTAGTTACAGTAACGTGAGGGCAGCGTTACTTAGTTACAGTAACGTGAGGGCAGCGTTACTTAGTTACAGTAACGTGAGGGCGGCGCTACTTAGTTACAGTAACTTGAGGGCAGCGTTACTTAGTTACAGTAACGTGAGGGCAGCGTTACTTAGTTACAGTAACGTGAGGGCAGCGCTACTTAAAGTAACGTGAGGGCAGCGCTACTTAGTTAAAGTAACGTGAGGGCAGCGTTACTTAGTTACAGTAACGTGAGGGCAGCGTTACTTAGTTACAGTAACGTGAGGGCAGCGCTACTTAGTTACAGTAACGTGAGGGCAGCGCTACTTAGTTAAAGTAACGTGAGGGCAGCGCTACTTAAAGTAACGTGAGGGCAGCGCTACTTAGTTACAGTAACGTGAGGGCAGCGTTACTTAGTTACAGTAACGTG
The DNA here is from genome assembly GCF_038502225.1 of Cherax quadricarinatus. Classification (NCBI taxonomy): domain Eukaryota; kingdom Metazoa; phylum Arthropoda; class Malacostraca; order Decapoda; family Parastacidae; genus Cherax; species Cherax quadricarinatus. Next base: position 2,136 of record NW_027196678.1, on the reverse strand, counting down.
AGGGCAGCTTTACTTAGTTACAGTAACGTGAGGGCAGCGCTACTTAGTTAAAGTAACGTGAGGGCAGCGTTACTTAGTTAAAGTAACGTGAGGGCAGCGCTACTTAAAGTAACGTGAGGGCAGCGCTACTTAGTTAAAGTAACGTGAGGGCAGCGTTACTTAGTTACAGTAACGTGAGGGCAGCGTTACTTAGTTACAGTAACGTGAGAGCAGCGCTACTTAGTTAAAGTAACGTGAGGGCAGCGCTACTTAAAGTAACGTGAGGGCAGCGCTACTTAGTTAAAGTAACGTGAGGGCAGCGTTACTTAGTTACAGTAACGTGAGGGCAGCGTTACTTAGTTACAGTAACGTGAGGGCAGCGCTACTTAGTTACAGTAACGTGAGGGCAGCGTTACTTAGTTACAGTAACGTGAGGGCAGCGTTACTTAGTTACAGTAACGTGAGGGCAGCGTTACTTAGTTACAGTAACGTGAGGGCAGCGTTACTTAGTTACAGTAACGTGAGGGCAGCGTTACTTAGTTACAGTAACGTGAGGGCAGCTTTACTTAGTTACAGTAACGTGAGGGCAGCGCTACTTAGTTAAAGTAACGTGAGGGCAGCGCTACTTAAAGTAACGTGAGGGCAGCGCTACTTAGTTAAAGTAACGTGAGGGCAGCGCTACTTAGTTACAGTAACGTGAAGGCAGCGCTACTTAGTTACAGTAACGTGAGGGCAGCGCTACTTAGTTAAAGTAACGTGAGGGCAGCGCTACTTAAAGTAACGTGAGGGCAGCGCTACTTAGTTAAAGTAACGTGAGGGCAGCGCTACTTAGTTACAGTAACGTGAAGGCAGCGCTACTTAGTTACAGTAACGTGAGGGCAGCGCTACTTAGTTACAGTAACGTGAGGGCAGCGCTACTTAGTTACAGTAACGTGAGGGCAGCGTTACTTAGTTACAGTAACGTGAAGGCAGCGCTACTTAGTTACAGTAACGTGAAGGCAGCGCTACTTAGTTACAGTAACGTGAGGGCAGCGCTACTTAGTTACAGTAACGTGAAGGCAGCGCTACTTAAAGTAACGTGATGGCAGCGCTACTTAAAGTAACGCGAAGGCAGCGCTACTTAGTTACAGTAACGTGAGGGCAGCGCTACTTAGTTACAGTAACGTGAGGGCAGCGCTACTTAGTTAAAGTAACGTGAGGGCAGCGCTACTTAGTTACAGTAACGTGAAGGCAGCGCTACTTAAAGTAACGCGAAGGCAGCGCTACTTAGTTACAGTAACGTGAGGGCAGCGCTACTTAGTTAAAGTAGCATGAGGGCAGCGCTACTTAAAATAACGTGAAGGCAGCGCTACTTAGTTAAAGTAACGTGAAGGCAGCGCTACTTAGTTAAAGTAACGTGAAGGCAGCGCTACTTAGTTACAGTAACGTGAAGGCAGTGCTACTTAGTTAAAGTAACGTGAAGGCAGCGCTACTTAGTTACAGTAACGTGAAGGCAGCGGTACTTAGTTACAGTAACGTGAGGGCAGCGCTACTTAGTTAAAGTAACGTGAGGGCAGCGTTACTTAGTTAAAGTAACGTGAGGGCAGCGCTACTTAGTTAAAGTAACGTGAGGGCAGCGTTACTTAAAGTAACGTGAGGGCAGCGCTACTTAGTTAAAGTAACGTGAGGGTAGCGCTACTTAGTTAAAGTAACGTGAGGGCAGCGTTACTTAGTTAAAGTAACGTGAGGGCAGCGCTACTTAGTTAAAGTAACGTGAGGGTAGCGCTACTTAGTTAAAGTAACGTGAGGGCAGCGTTACTTAGTTAAAGTAACGTGAGGGCAGCGCTACTTAGTTAAAGTAACGTGAGGGCAGCGCTACTTAAAGTAACGTGAAGGCAGCGCTACTTTAAGTAACGTAAGGGCAGTGCTACTTAAAGTAACATTTGTCAGGAAACAGGATATATGTTTCCTCACGAGCGTCTTAGTCATATGATTATCCGCCGCTGGTGCTTTTAGCCATGTGACCGAGGCCTTCCGCTGGCTTACCGGTCCACCCTTTCAAAAAATCTGATTATAGGGTAGCCTAGTCTCTCGTTTGAGCGGACTTCATTGTGACCTTTACATGAGACTACAGATGTTACTGGTGCTAAGTAGAGGCTCTGGGAACATATCCAATTA
>NW_027196677.1:0-81841 GCF_038502225.1 Cherax quadricarinatus | reverse complement strand
TGTACTGAAGAGGGACACATTTCAGGGTGAAAAAGCTTACGGGAAGGGAGTTAGCATTTTCCTGTTGTCATATGAGCACGGCATTTTCTAGGGTGGTCAAAGTTGCACGTCCCATCTGTTTTTCCAGATTTCCCATGCCTGCAGATACCAAGTGCATAATATGTGCACAGGCTTGGTTTCCGCTTGCCTTGGGCTTCTGTGACTGTATTCCTTGTTGGTGCATGTTTACCTGTCTCATTCCTATCCTCACTAGCACTAACAATGGAGCTTTCACCAGTTGTTTCTGGTAATATATCTTCACTATTGCCAGTGGAGTCCCCTTGTTTGCTATCTCCTGTAGTATTACTAGTTTGTAATATTGGTTTTATCTTGTCCTTGACTACACTTGTTTCCCCACTACAGCTCCTGTCTCCCTCGAGGTCATTTATATGCATTCCCTCATGCGTACATTTGCTGACTACCTGGACAGCACCTCCATCCTCACCATTACTGTCTCCCAGGACAGCACCTCCATCCTCACCATTACTGTCTCCCAGGACAGCACCTCCAGCTTCATCATTGCTGTCTAATAGGGCAGCACCTCCAGCCTTACAGTTTTTGACTCCATGGCCTGCACCAAGGGCGATACCATCCAGCCCAGACTTTTTATTTTCCTTTCTGTTATAGAATGCTTCCAGGTATTCTATGAAGACTGCTTTGATGTTATCCTCTTTTAATACCAATGTGATTTTAGTCCACAGATTGATCTCATTTGAGCATACCCAAAAACACTTCCCTGATTTAATACTGCTTGGATATCTGCACAAGGGGCGTGACACCAATTTTCACAAAAATGCCAAGTAATCCATGCGGAGTTTACCTGGAGATTACCTGGAGAGAGTTCCGGGGGTCAACGCCCCCGCGGCCCGGTCTGTGACCAGGCCTCCTTAGGTCAGTGTCCCAGGATGCGACCCACACCAGTCGACTAACACCCAGGTACCCATTTTACTGATGGGGAACATAGACAACAGGTTGAAAGAAACACGTCCAATGTTTCTACTCTGGCTGGGAATCGAACCCAGGCCCTCACCGTGTGAAGCGAGAGCGTTAACCACCAGGCCACCAGTGAAGAGGATTTTGAAATAGATACCGGGAAATTTACTAGTAATCAGTGGTGACTGCTAGAGCAACTACTAGGGTTTCATAGGTTACAGGAAAAGAGAAATAAATATTGTTGTGTGTGATTAAAAGAGCGAAGAGTGAAAATGGCAGGCGTTAGGGGGTTACAGGCTGCTATAATTATATTTATCTTTCTCCTTCAATTCCGTGAAGAAAGAAATCAGTCATGGAGGCTGGAAAAGGCGAATGGGGTAATAACACCCTTGACAGTTAAAGCCCAACAGTTGCCATCCTACCAGAAACGTAAATGTCACTATCACTGCAAGGTATGGCAACACCTCGTACCCAAACAAAAACAGGGGCACACAGCTTTTATAGTGGTGATATCCAACCTAATCCAGGACCTCAAACTATTGTGCAGAGGCAAAACAGGCAGATAAGTATGATGATAATGACGGTGTAGTAGTTAGGAATGATACCCTTCACTTCATATGTAATTCATACATAGGCCAATGAGAGACAATACAGACATTCTCATTATCTCAAACACTATCAAACAGGTGCATACACTGCACTATACTGCCGGTGAGGGATATGTTCTTGTTGTAGATTAAGGCTGTGTCCAGTGAAGGCATTCACTTGGTTGACAACATCCCCTTGGAAAAGAGCATTCCAGTCGATGATGGCGACCTCAAAGCAAAGATTAGATTTTGCCACCGAAGTGGCTAGTTTATTGCGCACCCAGTATCCATCCATCCATCGCAAGAGCATATGGATACACAAGGCCTAGGAACTAGGCCCCAAAAGGGTTAACAGGTGTACATATGGATTTATGTCTTCATAAAGTTCACTTATCTGTTACAAGCAAATTTAGAAAATTTGCTTAGTATATCTGGTATCTTATTTTCATTAATAAGATATCTTGACATGTCACATAGGTTATTATTATACTGTCTGTCTCTGTATTTCTCAATAAGTGAACAATTAAGCACATAGTGTTCAAGACAGTGACCATATGCTTTATCACATAATTTGCATTTAGTTTGATCATCATCTGTGTGTCTCCCAAACTGCCAGAAGTGCTTGTAACCAAGCCTAAGCCTGGTCACTACAACATCAGTCAGTCTGTTCACATTGCAAGTTTCTCCGTAAACATACTTATCTACGTTTATGTTATCATAGTAGATTATAGATCTACTAAGGCGTCTAACTGCATTCCTGTAACAATCATTTCCATTATTTACTTCTCTCCTCATATTATTCCGAATGTAGACAGCCTATGCTGTCTGCTAGCTTCATATACTGCGGCACTACCGTGCTATACCCTCTTCAGGCCTGCCCAGGTAAAATGTGTAAGGGGTGGGTGCATAATGAATGTATGTACAATTATAATAATGGTGCCAGAATTCATTTTCTGTGTAACAAATGCACTTTGGCACAGTTACCCTTTAGCAATGATGACATTGATTTACCTAATTTTAATGCAAATGACCCATTGTCATGTATTGATGATTATAATTGTTTTATGAAAACAGTCCTTCACTTTATTCATGTCAACGCAAGATCGCTTTTTTCAAAATTGGCAGAGATTAGGATTCTCGCTAACAGAACTAGGGCGGCAGTTATATCCATCTTTGAATCCTGGTTGGATGATACAGAGACTGACGACGAGGTCAAAATAGAAAGTTACAGAAAAGGTGGTGGGGTATGTGCCTACATAAGAAATGACTTACTTAGCTTACAACCCAAGACCTGATTTAAATAACAATAAACTGGAGATTCTATGGTTTGAAGTGCTGCTTCCCAAGACCAAACCCATCTTAGTAGGAACTAGTTGCCGCCATCCCACCCAGGACCAGTTCTTAGAAGACTTTTCCAGAGTCTTGTCCGGACTTGAAAACAATTGCGAGACAGTAATACAGGGAGATTTCAATATATGTTTTCAGCAGCAAAATAAAGGCTATGCAAAAGGCATAAGCAAATTCTATGATTAAATAGTTACACTCAACTAATTAATACACTAACTCGGATCACACAGTTTTCAGCCACACTAATTGACCACATAATTTGTAACCGCTCTGAGAACATTAGCCAGTCAGGCATCATTAACACAGGCCTTAGTGATCATTTCATCATTTACTGCACCAGGAAAATCACTAGGGATAGGATAGGCCTACACAGAACAATCAAAATAAGGTCAACTAGAAACTACAGTAAAGAAACACTGGTAAATAGACTACACAATTGTGACTGGACAGAGATAACAAGTTGCACGGACGTAAATGATGTCTGGGAAAAATTCAAAACAATGTTCACTACCATACTTGATAATATTGCACCAGTTAAATAGGTTAGGATTAAACGAAGAACTGAACCCTGGATGACTACTGAGATATTAGATAATATGAAATTCAGAGACCACTTGCTAAAAAGATTTAAAACAAACAGACAGACAGGATATTGCAGCACTAAATGAATTCCAAAAGGCGAGGAACAGAGTTCAGAGACTTATAAAAGGAGCAAAGGCAAAGCACTATTGCTCAAAAATTAAAGAGTATAAGCATAACCCCAGAAAGCTCTGGCAACAACTAAAACAGTTGGGGTATAGCCATAAACCAGTAGACAGGTCTTAGTACACACTATCGATAACGAGGTATGCCACGAAACAACTAATGTGGCAAATTGTTTTAATTCCTACTACACATCTGTTACATCGAAACTAGTAAGTAAACTACCAGCTGCATCAAATACCTTTAACACAGACTCAGATAAGTTTCAAACATACTATACCAATAAAGAGGTAACCCCAAACAATTGTCAACTAGTAAGTGTATCTCATGACTTTATTCAAAAAGAACTAAGCAGGTTAAACCCCACTAAGAGCACCGGCCCTGATAACATCCCGTCTAAGTTCCTAAAAGATGGTGCTTCTGAATTGTCAATATTTATCGCTCACATAATAAATTTGACCATCACCGTTAATACCTAATACCGTACCGGAGGGGTTCAAGGTGGCCAGAGTTACTCCTATCTTCAAGAAAAATAGTAGGTCTGATGTCAGCAACTATAGGCCTGTTAGTATAGTCAGTGTAATATCTAAAATTCTAGAGAGGGCGGTGTATAGTCAAGTAAAGTACCTTAATGACAACAACATTCTCCATAGCTATCAATCAGGCTTTAGAAGATCTTACTCAACCGACACCTCCCTAATTAATCTGATGGATTACATGAGAACTGAAATGTCAATGGGGAACCTCATAGGCTGGTAACCTTAGACCTGCAGAAGGCCTTCGATACTGTCAACCACAATATATTATGTAAGAAACTTCTGGCTATCGGTATAGGTTCTGTAGACTGGTTTAAGTCCTACCTTAGCAACAGGAGACAAATTGTCAAAATCAACAAAACGGAATCAGGACCCCTGCCGATAGCATGTGGAGTTCCCCAAGGTATTATTCTGGGTCCCTTATTATTCATATGCTATGTTAACGACATGCCTATCAGTGTCAAGTGCAAACTCCTATTCTATGCAGATGACAGTGCTTTGTTAGTGTCAAGGAAAGACCCACAAGATATAGCTAATGTATTAGCACTGGAACTGGGGTCCTGCAGCAAATAGTTAGTAGACAACAAACTATGATTACACCTCGGGAAAGCTGAAGCCATTCTCTTTGGCACGAAACGCAAACTGAGAACGGTAAATAATTTTAGTGTCCAGTGCAATGGGGAGCTCATCACTTCAATTTCCTCAGTAAAATATATGGGAATCCCCTTTGACCCATGCATGTCAGGAGAACTGATAGGTAACAGTGTAATAAAGAAACCGAATGCCAGATTGAAGTTCCTCTATAGACAAGTGTCTACCTACTGAGTCTTAATGACCCTCGTGTAGTAGTTCAATTCAATTCAAAGTTTATTCTCTATAAGGATTACAATGCTGAGTTTACAGAAATTTGGTTATTGTTTGGTTTACATGTAGTAAAATTGTGATTACAGAGTGTACCACTAGAACGCTTAGCATGGCTAGGCATTTCGGGCATACTTAGTTTTATTCTTAATTGTAAAATATTACAAATTATGAGGTAAGTTGGTATTATGGCTAAGTGACTAAATACTAGTTTGTGAGTTTAGCAATGTGAATGCTTTTGTTTTGGCACAGTATATAGTTTCAGTATTGGAGTATCACAGGATTCATTATTTTAAGACTGAGATTAATATTTCTGTTTATGGTCAAATGAGTGAGCGAGTGTAAGTGTGAACCACCAGGTGGTATTCGTGTAGTTAGTTGACGGGGTGTATCAGGGAGATAAGATGTTTTCTAATGGTAGTTTTGAAGGTGATGAATGTGTCTGCAGTTCTAGAGTTCTCAGGTAGGGTATTCCAGATTTTAGGGCCTTTGACATACATTGAATTTTTGTAAAGGTTTAGCCGGACACGGGGAATGTCGTAGAGATGTTTGTGTCTGGTGTTATGCCTGTGGGTTCTGTCACAACTATCAAGAAAGCGTTTTAGGTCAAGGTTGATATTAGAGTTTAAGGCCCTGTAGATATAGATTGCACAGTAGTAAGTGTGGATGTACTGAACTGGGAGTAAGTTTAGATCTTTGAAGAGTGGGGGGGTGTGCTGCCAGGGATGGGATTTAGTGAATATTCTTACTGCAGCTTTTTGTTGGGTTATTATTGGCTTTAGGTGTGTTGCTGCAGTTGATCCCCAAGCACAAATAGCATAGGTGAGGTATGGATAAATAAGTGAGTGGTATAGTGTGAGAAGGGCATTTTGCGGCACGTAGTATCGTATCTTGGAGAGGATCCCAACCGTTTTGGATACTTTTTTGGCTATATGCTGGATATGGGTGCTGAAATTCAGGTTGTTGTCAAGGTATAAGCCTAGGAATTTTCCCCCATTATTTCTGGTAATTAGAGTGTTGTCAATCTTAATGCTAATTTGTGCATCTCCTGCTCTGCTACCAAACATAATATAGTAAGTTTTGTCAGTGTTAAGCATAAGTTTATTGGCTGTCATCCAAGTCGATATTTTAATCAGCTCCTCATTCACAATGGTGTTGAGGGTGGCAAGATTAGGGTGAGAGATGACATAAGTCGAATGGGTTTCAGGTGTTGGGATACGTTTGGAAGGTCATTGATGTATATGAGGAAGAGCAGGGGACCAAGGACACTTCCCTGCGGAACTCCAGTATCAAGTGGCCGTGTTGCTGATGCTGTGTCTTTAATGGTGACGTACTGATACCTATTAGTAATGTAAGATTTGAAATAAGCAAGCGCATGGCCTCTTATACCGTAGTGGTCAAGTTTGTGGAGTAGGATTTGGTGGTTTACTGTGTCAAAAGCTTTTCTTAGGTCAATAAAAATTCCTAGTGGATATTCCTTATTTTCCAATGCTGTGTAAAGCAGATCTAGCATTTTTATGATTGCATCATTAGTGCTTTTATTTTTCCTGAATCCAAACTGGCAGGGGTTGAGTATGTTTTGAGCCGTTATAAATGAATACAGTCTCTTGTACACGAGTTTCTCAAAGATTTTGGATAGCAATGGTAAGTTAGATATTGGCCTATAGTTGTTTAAGTCTGTAGGGTCACCACCTTTATGTATTGGTGTAACCCTTGCCATCTTGAGTAGTTTCGGGAAGGTGCTAGTCTCTATTGACTTGTTAAAAAGTAATGAAATAGCATGCGAAAGGACATGGGCCGCTCGCTTGTACAGTAATGGTGGGACATGAGACAGATTCCCCGAGTTATTTTTAAGTGACTTTATGATCCCAATGACTTCCGTGGGCTCAGTTGGTGCAAGATAGAAGGAATTAGGGAAATTTCCATCTAGGTAGTCCCCGGCATGGGCATTGGTATGTGGGATTTTACTGGCGAGATTAGATCCTATGTTTGAGAAGTCGTTTATCTTGTTAGCTGTGTCAGTGGGATGTAGTGGTGTTTCATTAGGTTTAGTTAGGACAATATTCTTGGGTTTTCTCAGTTTGTGGGTCCCTAGAATCTGAGAGAGTGTTTTCCAGGTCTTTTTTATATCTCCTCTAGTGTCTGTGAATCTACTGGAGTAGTATAGTTGTTTGGCTTTTTTTATTACTTTGGTGAGAGCTGATGAATAGTGTTTAAGAGTATCTTTGTGTATTAAGCCCTGTCTATATTGCTTTTCATATTGGTGTTTCTTGTCTATGGATTTCAGAATGGTGCTGGTTAGCCATGGGCAACCAAGCCGTTTGTTTGTGATCTGTTTTGTTTTTATAGGACAATGTTTGTTGTATAGTCTAAGTAATTTGTTAAGAAAGATGTCTGTCCAGTCATCAATACCATTGGCCTTGGAGAATTCTGTAGGCCAATCAACATTCTCTAGGTCAGCTGTGAACTTCCTTACTGAGGCCTCGTCATGGAGTCTAAATGAGACTTTGTTGTATTCAAGTGGTGGTTTACTAATGTTTGTCAGGAGGAAGGTAGGGTAGTGGTCTGTAGTGCTATCTGTGATTATCCCTGATTAAAGGGGGGCTAGTATATTGGTCCATATGTGGTCTATTATGGTTGCACTTGTCTCAGTGAGCCTGGTTGGTTTAGTTATTGTTGGTATGAGAAGTGTGTTGTTCATATTGTTGATGAAATCAGTTACAGGCTGATCATCTAGTAAGCCAAGGTTGATGTTGAAGTCTCCAGCTAAGAGAAGGTGGTGCTTATTCATTTGTCTGTTTGTTATTAGTGACTTTAATTTCTCACTGAAATTTGGGATGTTTGTGTGAGGTATCCGGTAAATGGCACCGATTGTTATAGGCATCTTAAGGTTTTTTACAGTAAAATTAGCAAAAATGTATTCCCCATATTCATCACTAAAGCAAGTGGTGCTAAGACAAGATAATTGGTTAGAGTAATAGATTGCAATACCACCCCCAACTTGGTTTGTTCTGCAGTTGTGAATTGCTGTGTATCCTGGTAGAGGGTAGATATCTATTGTGTCCTGCTTAAGCCAGGTCTCAGTAAGAATAATGCAGGAGAAGGGTGTCTTTAGTGATTCAAGGAGTGCTAGGAGGTCATCATAGTGTTTGCTTAAGGACCTGATGTTGTAGTTAAGTACTGATAGACTTTTAGCATTGTTTAGGATAGTGGTGGCTTGTGATGCTGTGTAATAAAGGCAGTTACTTTCCAATAGGTTTTGATTGGGTGTCAGATTATGGAGGTTTAGATCAGGGTCAATGTGATCAATCATCTTCTAGGTTTAAAATTATGGTTATTTATATCCTGAGTTGTGTGTTGAGTTCTACTACTGATATCTGTAGTGGTTGGAAGTTTGGACAAGTATATAGCTAGAGTATTTTGGTCATGTAGGGTATAGTCACTACTACACATAATGAAGTTGATGTTGTCTGTGTGTTGTGCTGGAATGAACTAAAGTACAACTAGGTATAAACTAGTAATATAAAAATACAAATTAAAAATAGAACAAGACTCTCACTTGTAATTGCACTAAGGTCTAATAATGACTTTTGTGGAGTCTATGTTTTGAGCTAGAGTGAGCTAAAGTACAATAGGTTTAATCTAATAATATAAAAGTACAAATTAAAAATAGCACTAGTCTCTCACTAGTAATTGCACTGTGGTCTAATATAGTGAATTTGGTATTGACTATGTCTTGAGGTAGAATGAGCTATGGTACAACTGAATTTAATCTAATAATATAAAAATACAAATTAAAAGTAGCACCAGTCTCTCACTAGTAATTGCACTATGGTCTAATATAGTGAATTTGGTATTGACTATGTATTGAGCTAGAAAGAGCTATAGTACAACAACTTTAGTCTAATAATATAAAAATACAAATTACAAATAGCACCAGTCTCTCACTAGTAATTGCACTATGGTCTAGTATAGTGAATTTGGTATTGACTATGTATTGAGCTAGAATGAGCTAGAGTAAAACTGTGATTAATCTAATAATATAATAAAGGAACAAGACTCTCAATTGTAATTGCACTAAGGTCTTATATAAGTTGTTTACAAGAATTAGAGTATAATTAGATTTAAATTGACAGGATAAAATACACAAATTAAGGTAGCAAGATAATAATAAAAAAAAAGAATTGATAAAAATAAAAATGGCAATGACTTGGTTATAATATGCTAGTAAGATGGTAGACAGGATGATATAAAAGTTGTAGTTGAAAATACTAGGTTAAAAAAGTATGGAATAAAAATGGTCAATAAAAGAAGTTTACAATAAGTTTGATCAATATAGTTTAAAGTAAAATTGGGCAATAATAGGGATTTAGAATAAAATTGGGCAATTGAGTATTTTTTAAAGTGAGGTAGAATTATTGAAGACAAGTTATGGTTAGTTTATAAAAAAATAAGATGGAACAGTGATGTGGTAAGTTGTAAAAAAGGAGATAGATTCTGTAGATATTTAATACAATTAAGACTATGAGGTAGAATGGTCGTTGAGTACAACAATGACAATTAAAAGTAGTTGGAGTATTAGAATTTTAGGGGGGCACAAATTTATGACAATATAACACTAACGGTGGACTATGGGTATTATCTGCACTTTACTCTGATTCTGTTAGTCCAGCCTCACTTAGGAATGTTTTAAGGTCATGTTCTGTGGAGATGAAGTATCTCTTTCCAGTGGGCTGTTTCCTAACTGCTATTTTTCCATCCCTCACAAAGCACTGGTGGATTTTTTGGGCATAGCGCAGTTTTCTTAGCCGATAAAGAAGGTTTTGTCTCGTTTTGGTAAGGCACTCATTGACGTAAACATCAGTTTTCATAGAAATAGATGTTTTTAGTAGGTTGTTTCTTTGTAAGCTAGTTTGGAATTTTAACAGCACTGTTTTTTTACCTGCATGATAGCCCATCAGTTTGCAATCCTTTAAGTCATCACTACGTATGTTAAGGCGAAGGTGGTCCTTGATAAGCTGCAGGGTGGTCTCCATGCAGGTCTCTTGGGTGACTGTGGCTGGGAGATGTTTGCTGTTAACTACAACAGCGTCAGATAGCTGCTGTTGGTCATTATGGTCTTGGAAGTTGGTTATGACATTGACAAGTTGTTGGTCCACTCTTGATCTTTCCTCTGTAATGTTGGTAGTAAGTAGGGTGACTTGGTCTTTTATAGTGTTGATGGTGTCTAGGGACAGGGTGTGGGTGTTGCTTTGTTGTTCTAAAGTGTCTAGTTTATGTTCTAGAGCAGTGATCTTGTTGAGGTAATCTGCATTGCTAGCCTTTAGTTCCTGCATTTCCTGAGTTAGTTTGGTGATCGTTTGGTTCTGAATCATAAGGAGTTTAGCTATTTCTGGGTTGGTGATCTTCTTGACATCAAATACTGGGAAGGAGTTATCTTGGACTGTAGCGGCGGCCATGTTTGTTGTCGTCTGTCGTGTGTTGTGGTGGTGTCGGTGGGTGATGAGGGTTGTGTCCTGGCTGGCAGTACTACAAGTTTTCCTCGTGTTATTACTGCTCTCACCTTTGATGTTAGGAGTCCTTAGCTGGTTACTGGATCTTCTTTTATTGTTCTGACCCTTGTCCATTGGCTGTGGCTTCGGGTGAATAGTAGGCGATGGGTGTTGGGTGAATGTTGTGGAGTATCACTTCAGTGGCAGCGGGGTAGGAGTTGCTAGAACGAGTCCTATTAGTTGGTAATTTGTGAACTTTTGGGTGATTTCTGCAGTTGCTTTATATCATTCTGGGTATCCACACATGTTAGTGTTATGCGGGTCTTGATTAGGTCATCACTGGGCTGCTGGGAACCTCAGGTAGAAGTAAAAATAGAGGACAAGGTTCCTGTTGCCGCTGCCGCTGCCGCTAGATATTATAATAATAAGATAAAAGGACCCCAGTGGAAATAAGTCACTCTGACTTTTATGGGTTATCCTAATTACTTTACACATATGCTGCTATGTATGATAGTGTATGTAACTATTTGTGTATACCTGAATAAGCTTACTTACACCGAATTTTGTTTAAAACACTTCCATGTTCTTCCAGTGGTAAGGCTGGGGATTGGGAGGAGCCTCACGTGTGAAATAGCCTAGGGCCTCTCTTCTAAATCCAGCAATGACTGCAAATTAGATTATTTTTTGTATTACATTTCGGTAACTTGTTTTGATTTCCAGTGCCAGGGGGAGGAAAAAAGAGAATCTCACTTAGGCTTCATACGAAACTTAAATTTTGATTGATTTTGTTCGTGTAAAAGTGTCTCAACAAAATTAAACTATAAATGAATCAAGATAAATGAAAATATTTAACCAGCTCAAAGAAATGGAGAAAAAATTAAGGATTTATCAAAAACCTCTTTTCTCATGTAATACGCCATTTGATAAATTAGACACATGTGCAACTCTTGGGTATCTTTATTGAGGAAACGTTTCACCACACAGTGGCTTCATCAGTCCATACAAAGGAGAATAGTGAAGAACAGGAGGAGTTTTAGGTAATCAGTCCCTCAACCTTGAGTCGATGTGATCAGTCCATCAATCTTGAATAGAATACAGCATATGTGCGGAGAAGCAGCTTATATACCGTAGGCAGGAGAGGTGGAAGTAGGTCGTGCCCAAGGGTTAGGCAAGCGAAGAATTCCCAAGTATTAAGATCCCAAGAAGTTGCAGTGTCTGACAGGATTGTAAATGAATGGTTCAGAGAACCGACACGTTGATAAATTAAACACATGTGCAACTCTTGAGTATCTTTATTGAAGAAACATTTCGCCACACAGTAGCTTCATCAGCGCAATTTCATCACTGCAACTTCTTGGGATCTTAATACTTGGGAATTCTTGGGAATTCTACGACAGCTCCACCTCTCCTGCCTACGGTATACAAGCTACTTCTCCGCAGTTATGCTGTATTCTTTTCAAGATTGATGGACTGACCACATCGACTCAAGGCTGAGGGACTGATTACTTCAAACTCCTCCTGTTCTTCACCATTCTCCTTTGTATGAACTGATGAAGGCACTGTGTGGCGAAACGTTTCCTCAATAAAGATACCCAAGAGTTGCACATATGTCTAATTTATCAACGTGTCGGTTCTCTGAACCATTCATCTACAATACGCCATTGTTCTACCACCGAGGAGTGTTGGGATACCCATTTAAAATGGATGTTAAGTACAGCATTTGAACGCTGCAACATCAATGCACTCAAAGGTTTAGCAGAAGACACGACCATCAGGGTCACCACCGCTGATAAAGGAGGTGGTGTTGTTATCATGAACACTGACGATTACAGGAACAAAATGCTCAATCTACTTAATGACCCAGATACCTACAAACCTCTCACAACTAACCAAGTGGACAACCTTACTAAAACTTTTCTTCAAAGGACTCGCCGCATTCTGAGGAGCTCAGAACAAGGGAAGAAACTTCTGCACACCATGCCCAGCAACCCCAGACCTGCCAGAATGTACGGCCTGCCAAAGACTCACAAGCCTGGTATCCCACTGAGGCCCATATCCTCGGGAATAGGCAGTGCTCCCCACAAGCTCTCAGGAATTCTCGCCAAACACCTCTCGAAACTCTTGGGCACTATCAGTCCAGCACATCTCAAACACTCAGGTGATCTTCTCAATCGCATTCGCAACATCAACATCAGGAACAAGAAACTTTCCAGCCTTGACGTGACTTCCCTATTCACTAAAGTACCTACTAAACAAGCCATCGATCTCTTGCGCAAGAAAATTGACGATTCACTTGATCTTCCCATTCCAGCCAGCGACTTCATCGACCTGGTTGAACTATGTGTTGGCTTTACGTGTTTCTCTTTTGAAAATCACCTCTTTCAGCAGACTTTTGGACTACCCATGGGTTCGCCACTCAGTGCAGTCCTAGCGAACCTATACATGGAACATCTAGAAGCCGAACGTTTCTCCACCATTATTCCTTCGTCTGTCACCTGGCTCCGTTATGTTGACGACATTCTCCTCATAACTCCTAAACGCTTCAACGTTCAAGCTCTCCAAGACAAGCTCAACCAGGTCGAGCCTTCAATCCAGTTCACACTTGAAGAAGAGGTCGACAACACTCTTCCTTTCCTTGATGTTCTACTCTGCAAAGCTGACCACGAACTTCGTTTTAAAGTCTATCGAAAACCCACCAACCAAAACGATCTTCTCCACTTCTACTCTCACCACGACACCAAAACCAAACGTGGTGTAATTATAGGCTTCTTCCTGCGTGCACTCAGAATCTGCAGCAACGAGTTCCTTGAGGAAGAATGCACTATAATTGAACAGGTATTTTCCAAACTCCACTATCTTCGTCACTTCATCAGAGACTGCAGACGGCGAGCACTAAACATCTTCAACACACCCAGAGAAGACACTGCCGAGAAGAGATACATAGTCCTTCCCACCAACTCCATTGCCAAACATGTTTCCAACATCTTTGCCAAAACATCATTCCAAGTATCTACCTCCACAACCACGACCATCAAGGACATCACCAGTAGTAGGCAGGACAAGCCTCCATCCTCTGCAGGGGTATACATAATCCCTTGTAATGACTGCAACAAGTTATACGTGGGCGAAACATCAAGGGACCTCCAAACACGTATTTCAGAACACCAATACGCAAGCAGGTCTGACGACACAAGGAATGCCTGCGTACAACACCGTAATTCACACAACCACTTGATAAACTACAGAAACTCAAGACTTATCGCCACAGAAGACAACACTCAATACCGAAGAATCCTGGAATCATCACTTATTTCTATATCCGACAACTTCAACCAGAATAGTGGCTTCTATAACATAGCTGAACCACTTGCCAAGAAACTTCTTCATCGCTATCCCACATAAGAACACTGTAGAAGGTCTGCTCACAAACTTGTCCAGTCTCCTTTCCAAGCTACCCAAGTTTTTAGACTCTACAACCCAACTCGGTACATCATCAGATGCAGCATTCTTCACCTGACCTCAGCCGGACTATAAATACTCGCGTTCCTTCCACCCCAGGTAGTTCTGTTTGTGACTTGAAAAAGCCCACTGTGTGGGCGAAACGTAGTCAATAAAGGATCACATTATACTGCATTTGTGTTTATATTGCCAGCCAGGGCCAACAGAGAAGTTATGTTGAATAGCATGATGTTGAAAGACTATCATGCAAAAAATTAGGAATGTAAAAATTACAAGGCAATGTAATTTTTTCTTGAAGAGAGGAGTAACTCTCGCCTTCTTGTACCCCTCCGATACGGTGTTAGTGGTGATAGACAAATTAATTATGTGAGCAATAAGGATTGATAACTCCGAAGCACCATCTTTTAGGAACTTAGACGGGATGTTATCAGGGCCGGTGCTCTTAGTGGGTGTTAACCTGTTAGATCTTTTTGAATAAAGTTATGAGATATACTTACTAGTTGACAATTGTTTGGCGTTACCCCTTTATTGGTATAGTATGTTTGAAACTTATCTGAGTCTGTGTTAAAGGTATTTGATGCAGCTGGTTGTTTACTTACTAGTGTCGATGTAACAGATGTGTAGTAGGAATTAAAACAATTTGCCACATTAGTTGTTTCGTGGCATACCTCGTTATCGATAGTGAGTACTAAGACCTGTCTACTGGTTTATGGCTATACCCCAACTGTTTTAGTTATTGCCAGAGCTTTCTGGGGTTATGCTTATACTCTTTAGTTTTTGAGCAATAGTGCTTTGCTTTTGCTCATTTTATAAGTATCTGCACGCTGTTTCTTACTCTTTGGAATTCATTTAGTTCTGCAATATCCTGTCTGTTTGTTTTAAATCTTTTTCGCAACTGGTCTCTGAATTTCATATTATCTAATATCTCAGTAGTCATCCAGGGTTCGGTTCTCCGTTTAATCCTAACCTCTTTAGCTGGTGCAATATTATCAAGGATGGTAGTGAACATTGTTTTGAATTTTTCCCAGACATCATTTACGTCCGTGCAACTTGTTATCACTGTCTAGCCACAATTGTGTAGCCTATTTACCAATGTTTCGTTACTGTAGTTTCTAGTTGACCTCATTTTTATTGTCCCGTGTAGGCCTATCCTATTCCTAGTGATTTTCCTGGTGCAGTAAATGATTATATGATCACTAAGACCTGTGGTAATGACGCCTGACTGACTAATGTTCTCACAGCTGTTACAAAGTATGTGGTCAATTAGGGTGGCTGAGAACTGTGTGATCCGAGTTGATGTATTAATTAGTTGAGTGTAATTATTTAAACCTAGAATTTGCTTATACCTTTTGAATATATTATTATTATAATAAAAAAGAAGCGCTAAACCACAAGGGCTATACAGTGCTGCAGGGCAGGAAGGAAGTGAGGGTATCAGGTGGTAAAAGGGAGATGGATGAGTAATAGGTCATGGAGAACAGCGGGACAGTGGATGGTGATAGGATAAAGGACAGCAAGAGATTGAGGAAGAAAGAGCTGAGGTGAGTGCGAAAGGCATCATCATCAGAGATTGTGGAATAAATCAGTCGTTGTTAAGAAGTCAATGAGAGAGTCAGGATTAAAGGAGGGTCCATCAGCAAGAAGGGAAGGTAAAGAGAGAGTAGTAGTGCGGAGACGACGTTGGAGGTAAATTCTGCGTGCTCGTTGATAGATAGGGCAGTTTAACAGAATGTGGCTAATCGATACTGGAACTTGACACTTCTCACAGAGAGGAACAGGGTGCCTCTCCATGAGATACCCAGGAGTAAGGCGAGTGTGGCCAATGAGAAGGCGGGAGAGAGTAGTCTCCCAACCTAGGCACTGATGACAAGAAGACGGCCAGTAACCTATGCTCGGTTTAAAAGTGAGCACTAAGACCTGTCTACTGGTTTATGGCTAAACCCCAACTGTTTTAGTTGTTGCCAGAGCTTTCTTGAGTTATCTTTATACTCTTCAATTTTTGAGCAATAGTGCTTAGCTTTTGCTCCTTTTATAAGTCTCTTTACTCTGTTTCTTACCCTTTGGAATTCATTTAGTTCTGCAGTATCCTGTCTGTTTGTTTTA
Organism: Cherax quadricarinatus; assembly: GCF_038502225.1. Lineage (NCBI taxonomy): Eukaryota > Metazoa > Arthropoda > Malacostraca > Decapoda > Parastacidae > Cherax > Cherax quadricarinatus. The sequence goes on along the minus strand of NW_027196677.1, from coordinate 65,782 downwards.
AATCTTTTTCGCAACTGGTCTCTGAATTTCATATTATCTAATATCTCAGTAGTCATCCAGGGTTCGGTTCTCCGTTTAATCCTAACCTCTTTAGCTGGTGCAATATTATAAAGGATGGTAGTGAACGTTGTTTTGAATTTTTCCCAGACATCATTTACGTCCGTGCAACTTATTATCACTGTCTAGCCACAATTGTGTAGCCTATTTACAAATGTTTCGTTACTGTAGTTTCTAGTTGACCTCATTTTTATTGTCCTATTCCTAGTGATTTTCCTGGTGCAGTAAATGATTATATGATCACTAAGACCTGTGGTAATGACGCCTGACTGACTAATGTTCTCACAGCTGTTACAAAGTATGTGGTCAATTAGGGTGGCTGAGAACTGTGTGATCCGAGTTGATGTATTAATTAGTTGAGTGTAATTATTTAAACCTAGAATTTGCTTATACCTTTTGCATATTATTATTATTATAATCAAAAAGAAGCGCTAAACCACAAGGGCTATACAGTGCTGCAGGGCAGGAAGGAAGTGAGGGTATCAGGTGGTAAAAGGGAGATGGATGAGTAATAGGTTATGGAGAACAGCGGGACAGTGGATGGTGATAGGGTAAAGGACAGCAAGAGATTGAGGTAGAAAGAGCTGAGGTGAGTGCGAAAGGCATCATCATCAGAGATTGTGGAATAAATCAGTCGTTGTTAAGAAGTCAATGAGAGAGTCAGGATTAAAGGAGGGTCCATCAGCAAGAAGGGAAGGTAAAGAGAGAGTAGTAGTGCGGAGACGACGTTGGAGGTAAATTCTGCGTGCTCGTTGATAGAGAGGGCAGTCTAACAGAATGTGGCTAATCGATACTGGAACTTGACACTTCTCACAGAGAGGAACAGGGTGCCTCTCCATGAGATACCCATGAGTAAGGCGAGTGTGGCCAATGAGAAGGCGGGAGAGAGTAGTCTCCCAACCTAGGCACTGATGACAAGAAGACGGCCAGTAACCTATGCTCGGTTTAAAAGTGAGCACTAAGACCTGTCTACTGGTTTATGGCTAAACCCCAACTGTTTTAGTTGTTGCCAGAGCTTTCTTGGGTTATCCTTATACTCTTCAATTTTTGAGCAATAGTGCTTTGCTTTTGCTCCTTTTATAAGTCTCTTTACTCTGTTTCTTACCCTTTGGAATTCATTTACTTCTGCAGTATCCTGTCTGTTTGTTTTAAATCTTTTTAGCAACTGGTCTCTGAATTTTTTTATTATCTTATATCTCAGTAGTCATCCAGGGCTCGGTTCTCCGTTTAATCCTAACCTCTTTAACTGGTGCAATATTATCGGGGGTGGTAGTGAACATCGTTTTGAATTTTTCCCAGACATCATTTACGTCTGTGCAACTTGTTATCACTGTCTAGTCACAATTGTGTAGCCTATTTACAAATGTTCCGTTAATGTAGTTTCTAGTTGACCTCCTTTTTATTGTCCCGAGTAGGCCTATCCTATTCCTAGTGATTTTCCTGGTGCAGTAAATGATTATATGATCACTAAGACCTGTGGTAATGACGCCTAACTGACAACGTTCTCAAAGCAGTTACAAAGTATGTGGTCAATTAGGGTGGCTGAGAACTGTGTGATCCGAGTTAATGTATTAATTAGTTGAGTGTAATTATTTAAACCTAGAATTTGCTTATACCTTTTGCATATTATTATTATTACAATAAAAAGTAGCGCTAAACCACAAGGGCTATACAGTGCTGCAGGGCAGGAAGGAAGCGAGGGTATAAGGTGGTAAAAGGGAGATGGATGAGTAATAGGTTATGGAGAACAGCGGGGCAGTGGATGGTGAAAGGGTAGAGGGCAGCAAGAGATTGAGGTAGAAAGGGCTGAGGTGAGTGCGAAAGGTTTCATCATCAGAGTTTGTTGAATAAATCAGTCGTTGTTAAGAAGTCAATGAGAGAGTCAGGATTGAAGGAGGGTCCATCAGCAAGAAGGGAAGGTAAAGAGAGAGTAGTAGTGCGGAGACGACATTGGAGGTAAATACTGTGTGCTCGTTGATAGAGAGGGCAGTTTAACAGAATGTGGCTAATCGATACTGGAACTTGACACTTCTCACAGAGAGGAACAGGGTGCCTCTCCATGAGATACCCATGAGTAAGACGAGTGTGGCCAATGAGAAGGCGGGAGAGAGCAGTCTCCCAACCTCGGCACTGATAACAAGAAGACGGCCAGTAACCTGTGCTCGGTTTAATAGAATGAAGTTTGTTACCGAGTAGAGTTGAAAAACGTTTTTGCCAACGGGTGTGAAGGTGGGTAGCTATTACAGCAAAATAGTCCGGAAATGGAACACCTCTATATGAAATTGGTAGGTCGTGTACAGGTGACCACATAACAGTGTCTGCTTGTTCATTGGCCTGTACGTCAACATGACCAGGGACCCAACAAAACACAATATCTTTATGCTTCGTAGAGATACGGCGTAGCCAATGTTGGATACGGAGAACTAGTGGGTGAGGTGTATCAATTTCTGTATAGCCTGTAGAGCACTAAGGGAGTCTGAGACAACCACAAATGATAACACAGGCATAGATGCGATATGAATAAGTGCTGCAAGAATGACATACAATTTAGCAATAAAAATGCTAGCCAAAGATAGTAAATGCCCTCGCACGATGCTGTCCGGAAACACTGCTGCGAATCCGATGCCGTCAGAAGATTTAGAGCCATCTGTGTACACCACGATGGCATGAGAATGAGAGTAGAAGTGGTCAAGAAAAAGAGAGCGGGAAGCCACCGTAGGCAGTTGGGCTCTCGAGCAAGGGAGTGAGAAAGAACAGACTCGAGCAGCTGGAACTTCCCAGGGGGATAGGGAAAAGTGAGATGCTACATGAACATATAAAGGTGGTAACTGAAGGGAAGACAAGAGCGAATGTAGGCGAAGAGAGAAGGGATGGAGCAAACAGGGGCGGAGAACAAATAAAGAATGTCAACCAATATCATTACCATTCTATAAATGGAAGGAATGCAGAGATCGTGAGAGCGTACATAGTAGCGAAGGCAATGAGAATCACGGCAATCAGACAAGGATGGAACATTCGCTTCTGCATAGAGGCTCTCAACAGGGGAAGAGCGAAAAGAACCAAGGTATAAATGTAATCCTTGGTGATGGATGGGGTTAAGGCTAGAGAGAGTAGCAGGAGAGGCCGCTGAATAGATCTGGTCACCATAATCGAGTTTCGATAAAATGAGGGCTGAATGTAGGCGAAGCAGAGTTCAACGATCAGCTTCCCATGAAAGATGAGCAAGGGTTTTAAGAAGGTTCAGCCGGCTGGGACAAGTTGCCTTCAGAGAGGTAATGTGAGGTTTCCAGGATAACCTACGGTCAAAGAGAAGGCCTAGAAACCTGACTGTATCACGTTCAGGGATACAGGAGCCATAGAGGTACAAAGGATGATCGGAGATGACAGAGCATCTAGTGAACGTAATTTGGTGAGTTTTGGTACTGAAAAATTTAAACCCATGCATGGTGGCCCAATTGTAAACATGGTCGACCGCATGCTGGAGAGTAACTGTAATGAGGTGACAGTCAGGGCCTGCACAAGCAATAGCGAAGTCATCTACATAGAGTGATGACCAAATATTGGATGGAAGAACAGAGGCCAAATCATTTATAGCAAGGAGAAAAAGTGTTGTGCTCAGAACACATCCCTGAGGGACACCTTCAGCTTGGACAAAGTCTGGGGAGAGCACACTATTGACTCAAACACGGAAATGTCTGTCAGTTAAAAAGTTCTTAAGGAAAGATGGTAGATTGCCTCGGAGGCCTAAGGAGTGGGCTTGGGCCAAAATATTATACCTCCAAGTTGTGTCATATGTCTTCTCAAGGTCAAAAAATATGGCAATAACTGAGTGGTTATTCGCAAAGGCATTACGAACATACGTATCCAAACGTAGTAAGGGGTCTCTGGTAGAACGGCCCTTACGAAAGTCATATTAATGAGTGGAGAGACTGCTGTGTGTCTCTAAATACCACATTAAACGTTTATTTACCAGATGTTCCATCACTTTGCAAACTGCACTGGTAAGAGCGATGGGGCGATAGTGGGAGGCTTCATGTCCCTTAGTACCCGGTTTGCAGAAAGGGAGAACAATGGCAGATTTCCACAGCTGTGGAAGAACTCCTTGTGACCAAATAAGATTGAAAAGGCGTAAGAGGACTGCAAGGGCTGACTGATGTAAATGATGTAACATACGAATATGAATGTCGTCGGGCCCAGCTGTCGATGATCGGCAAGCTGAAAGTGTTGCCTCCAGTTCCTGAAGTGTAAAAGGCACATTATACTGTTCTTCTCTGAGAGAAGAAAAGTCCAAGGGTGCTAACTCTCTGACAGACTTTGAGGAAAGAAACGAGAGGCATAGATGGAGCCCCAGAGAAATACGGACCAGATGATTGCCAATTTCAATGGCAACATCTAGAGGGTTTGCTATATCAGCACCGGCAACCCACAGAACAGGAGCCGGGTCAGGAAAAAATTTACCACTCAGTTTCCGTACTTTTTTCCAGACTGCACTCATAGAGGAAGCAGAAGTGATGGTTAGTTAGTTTTAGTTTAATATGTTTATTATGCACCCCATACCCATCCTGTGGGCGGTAGTCAAAAGATTACAGAGGTACATAATTGGTCCAGGGACTGGACTCCAAAGTTTTGATAGCTGAGCAAGTTACAGAGGTAATGAATTCACAATTTACAAAGGTAATGAACTCACAAATTACAAAGGTAATGAACTCCGGGTAGGTCTAGTCACAATCATGACAAGTTACAAAGGTATTTACAGATTACAGAGGTACGTAATGGATCCAGGGACTGGGCCCCAAAGTTTGGATGGCTGAACTAGGTACAAGGTAATGAGCTCACAAGTTACAAAGGTAATGAATACTGTAAGAATGGTTACTTACGTTTATACTTGGCTACAATCATGAACAAATTATAGTGTAATGAGCAATTCACAGTTCCACACATGGTCACAACTGTAATGAGTTATTGGTGCAAATATTGATTGTTGAGTCACACACACACACACACACACACACACACACACACACACACACACACACACACACACACACACACACACACACACACACACACATACAAATTCACACACACACACACACACACACACAGGTGATAAGGCTGAGGAAAGAAGGTGGAGAACTCACAAGAAACGATCAAGAGGTATGTGAGGAGCTCAACACGAGATTTAAGGAAGTATTTACAGTAGAGACAGGAAGGACTCTGGGGGGACAGACCAGATGGGGACACCAACAAGGAATACACCAACAAGTGTTGGACGACATACATACAGATGAGGAGGAGGTGAAGAAACTGCTAAGGGACATCGATACCTCAAAGGCAATGGGACCGGACAACATCTCTCCGTGGGTCCTTAGAGAGGGAGCAGATATGTTGTGCGTGCCACTTACCACAATCTTCAACACATCCCTGGAAACTGGGCAACTACCTGAGGTATGGAAGACGGCAAATGTAGTTCCCATTTTCAAAAAAGGAGACAGAAAAGAGGCACTAATCTATAGACCTGTGTCATTGACGTGTATAGTATGCAAAATTATGGAGAAGATTATCAGGAGGAGAGTGGTGGAGCACCTGGAACGGAACAGGAGTATAAATGCCAACCAGCACGGATTCACGGAAGGCAAATCCTGTGTCACAAACCTTCTGGAGTTTTATGATAAAATAACAGAAGTAAGACAAGAGAGAGAGGGGTGGGTTGATTGCATCTTCTTGGACTGCAAGAAGGCCTTTGACACAGTTCCTCACAAGAGATTAGTGCAGAAGCTAGAGCATCAGGCGCATATAACAGGAAGGGCACTGCAATGGATCAGAGAATACCTGACAGGGAGGCAACAACGAGTCATGGTACGTAATGATGTATCACAGTGGGCACCTGTGACGAGCGGGGTCCCACAGGGGTCGGTCCTAGGACCAGTGCTATTTTTGGTATATGTGAACGACATGACGGAAGGGTTAGACTCAGAAGTGTCCCTGTTTGCAGATGATGTGAAGTTAATGAGGAGAATTAAATCTGATGAGGACCAGGCAGGACTTCAAAGAGACCTGGACAGACTGGACACCTGGTCCAGCAAATGGCTTCTCGAATTTAATCCTGCCAAATGCAAAGTCATGAAGATAGGGGAAGGGCACAGAAGACCACAGACAGAGTATAGGCTAGGTGGCCAAAGACTGCAAACCTCACTCAAGGAGAAAGATCTTGGGGTGAGTATAACACCGAGCATGTCTCCGGAAGCACACATCAATCAGATAACTGCTGCAGCATATGGGCGCCTGGCAAACCTGAGAACAGCATTCCGATACCTTAGTAAGGAATCATTCAAGACACTGTACACCGTGTATGTCAGGCCCATACTGGAGTATGCAGCACCTGTTTGGAACCCGCACTTGATAAAGCACGTCAAGAAACTAGAGAAAGTACAAAGGTTTGCAACAAGGTTAGTTCCAGAGCTAAGCGGAATGTCCTATGAAGAAAGATTAAGGGAAATCGGCCTGACGACACTGGAGGACAGGAGGGTCAGGGGAGACATGATAACGACATATAAAATACTGCGTGGAATAGACAAGGTGGACAAGGACAGGATGTTCCAGGGAGGGGACACAGAAACAAGAGGCCACAATTGGAAGTTGAAGACACAAATGAGTCAGAGAGATAGTAGGAAGTATTTCTTCAGTCATAGAGTTGTAAGGCAGTGGAATAGCCTAGAAAATGACGTAGTGGAGGCAGGAACCATACACAGTTTTAAGACGAGGTTTGATAAAGCTCATGGAGCGGGGAGAGAGAGGGCCTAGTAGCAACCGGTGAAGAGGCGGGGCCAGGAGCTAGGACTCGACCCCTGCAACCACAAATAGGTGAGTACAAATAGGTGAGTACACACACACACATACACAAACTCATACACACACACGCACACACACTCATACCGGTGAAGAGCAACTGGTGAAGAGGCGGGGCCAGGAGCTAAGACTCGACCCATGCAACCACAAATAGGTGAGTACAAATAGGTGAGTACACACACACACCCACTCATACACACACACACACACTCATACACATACACACACACACACACACACACTCGCAAATACAACAGGCCTAGTGTCTAATCGACATGTGCCTAGGACAAAATGGTAACTAACACGCACACACAAACACACACACAAACACACACACACACACACACATAAGCACTGGACAAGCACCTAAAGTCAGTTCCTGATCAGCCGGGCTGTGGCTCGTACGTTGGTTTGATGGTGGAGACATAATCTCGCCAGCAAGTGAGTTTAGCATCATGGATGACACGGCGAGTGATCGCATGCTTCTGCTTAAAATCAAGAAGTCTCTCAGTGGTTCTATTGTACAGGTACCTGTCCCATGCAGCGCATTTCAAACGTACTGCACGAGCACAAGCAGGAGACCACCAAGGCACGCATTTCTGAGAATGGCTGCCCGAGGTTTGGGGTATAGAATGAGAAGCTGCGGTTAAAACTGAGGACAATAAGAGGTGTAAAAGCTCATCAATGGAGGACGAAGAAGGAACCTCACTAAAAACAGTTAGTTGTGAGTAAAGGTCCCAATTTGCCTGATCAAATTGCCAGCGTGGGTTACGAAGAGGTGGTGAATATTAAAGGGAAGTAAGAATGATTGGAAAATGATCGCTGTGATGTAAATCTGGGAGAGCAGACCAGGTGAAGCCTTGTGCAGCGGAGGAAGAGCAGACTGAGAGATCGATGCAAGAGAGAGTATGAGAACGAGGATCAAAATGGGTGTGAGCACCTGTATTTTAAACATGGAGGGGGTGGGAAGCAAGAAAAGCCTCTGAGTGCCACAGGAATCACAGTGAGACCCCCAGAGGAAATGATGGGCATTAAAATCACCAAGTAACAGAAGTGGTGGCGGTAATGACGAAACAAGAAAGGCAATATCCAGGATAAATAATGCCCAAGAAGGAGAGAGATACAAAGAACAGAGTGTATACCACCTATGCAAGTGGATACGAGCTGCTGTGTAATGCAGTGATGTATGAACAAATAGCTGATGCTATGGAATATCTATGCGTAGAAGAAGGGCACTTTCATTAAAGGTCCCATCAGGAAAAGGTTCTAAAGAATACAATAAATTATAGCCTGAGATGGGATAGATAACAGCAGAGTGTAATTTTGGCTCTTGAAAGCAAACACCAACAGGGGAAAACTTGGAGAGCAACATCTGAAGCTCACCCCGATTACCCCTTAGGCTGCATATATTCCACTGTAAATCGGCCATGATTTTCAACGATAAAGATACTAGAAATCCGCAGGTAAGGGTACCTACAGACTAGAGGGGTTAGAAAAGACCACATGCGGTGGCAAAGGGAAACGTTCAAGCAGCGAAGGATGGTGCGCTGTGAAGAAAGGAGTTGCGCAGATGGAGAAGAGGAAAGAGAAGGAACAGAGGGTGGATCAGTGTCCATTGATGGTTTGGTCTCTGCAATATATTCAGAGATTGCTTCAAGTGTTTCAGAGTTCAGAGACATCGTATGGGAGACATTATTGGAGATGGAAGGAGGAGGAGTTTGAGGAAAGATTGGAACTGTAATGGACCGTACCAAGGTAGGGGGGGCGAAAGGGTGGAGGGAACTGGAGATGTGTGGGAGGGGACAGAAGAGGCAGAAACCTGGGAGGTGGCAGAAGAGGAAGAAACTTGGGAGGGGACAGGGGAGGAAGGCACAGTACGAGGAGTAGGGTGAACCTCCACACCTTTAACAGAGCCAGTGAGAGGGGAAGACCCAGGTACAGAGACCGGGAAGGTAAAATGAGATGGTGGAAGAAGGGAAGAAGGGGTTAAAGGAGATTTTTGGACCTCTGAGAAGTAAAGGGACGATTGGGAGGTGTCATATGAGGTCTTGTCGATACTGGGGTTTGTGAGGGAGAACACAAAGAAGTGAGAACAGACTGAGATGTTGAAGTAGGGAGGTCTGAGCCCAGGACAGCAAAAGAATTAGATACAGGAGTGACTATGGGAGGGGCAACTGCAAAGGAGGCTGCAGAAGGTGGGACCTCAGAAGTGGGGGGATGTTTTGAAACACGAGAATAAGAAACACAGGGTAGTCTCCCTTGGAGGCAGAGATGAGAAACTGCCATAGCATAAGGGAGACCTTCTGCCTCTTTGAGGCAACAAATTTCCCACTCATTTAAGTAGACCTGGCAACAGCGAGAGTACGAAGGGTGAGCCTCATGACAATTAAGACAAGAGGGAGGTCGGCTGCAAGACGTATTAGAATGGTCATCGGCACCACAGACTGGGCATTCAGCTACAGATCTGCAATATTTTGCTGGGTGGCCAAATTGCCAGCAATTTCTACACTGTTGCTGTGTAGGGATCACCTTTCGAACTTGTAACCGATGTCCTGCTACATAAACATAGGATGGGATTTCATGGATGTCAAAAGTTAAACGAGCCACTTTGCAAGGGTATCGTCTCCGCCCACGGGCAGGAAGAACATAAGTGTCTACCTTGAGAAAAGGGAGATCTTGGATCTCCAGCTGTTCGAGAATGTCATTGCCACATGTCTGGAAATTCTGTTGGACTATGATATGGGGCAGAATGACAGTATCGCTACAAGAATTGAGGGAATGATGTTTTTCGATAGTGATAGGAATAGTACCAATATGTGAAAGAGAAAGATCATGAGCTTGGGTAGCATTCTGGACTGATGATGTGCATACCACTCTTGAGAGCATGAAAGGAAATATCTCTACCAAAATGGCAGAGGAGCGCCTTGCCAATACTATGGTCGGAAAGATAGGCAGTAGAGGAAGTCGGTCGTAAAGTAAAGAATTTAGTCCATTGTGCATTCTGAAACTGAGAGTGTAAAGGGAGAGTACAACATGTCGGTCTTTTCTGAGTAGAACAAAAAGGTGGCAAAGAAATGCCATCTGGCAATTGTTGTTGGCGTTTAGGAGTAGGACCGGAGCTGATCCAACATGGGACGGGCTGGTGATTCGAAAATTCCCACACCGTAGAGGGAGAGGCCAGAAGCATAGTCAAGGGAGAGCGGAGGTCAGACAAATCAAAGGAGTCAGTCAAAACCCCAGCACCTGAAGCAGGTGACGAAACAGCACCAGCAAGAGGTACAGGGGCAGCAGGAGTGCACGAAGAGTGGTCAAAAGACGAGGTAATGTCAGAACTGGGTGCAGTAGCAAGAAGGGGCCCGGGGGTAGTGGGGTCATGGATTGGGAACTCCATGGTTAGGTTACTTCTTTCTTTTTGTTTTTAAGAAAAAAAAGAAAGAAGAAAAGAAAAGAAAAATCACAAAAAGAATAAAAAAAGGGGGGACCAGTGAGGGATTGTTCCTAAGAGAAATGAAAGGGCTAGAAATCTCCCTCCACGCCCAAGAGGACCTCAGCACCGCAAGTAGCACAGATACAGCATGGAACCTGTGCCATACCCTACCCTTCATGCCAGCAAACCAGCAATCCGGGATAGCAACCTCACATCTGCGGAGCTACCTCGGTGGACAAAAAAGAGAGGGTAGCCGGATGTCCACCACAAAGAATACCTCCTTTGGCCACCACCCCTGGAATCCGAAAGGTGGCTTCCAGAGATACACCTGTTGCTCGAAAGACACCCAAAGCCACCCTCTGGGATACTGGAGAAGGATCAGGACATCCCCAGGTGATCCAGATTCCACGGCAAACTACGCCACTGCCAAGAACTTCAATGGAATGGGATGGACCCCGGTACCCTTCCCCCTGCCTAGGAACTAGCACACCTGTGGGAAAAATCCCAAAGGCCAAAAAGAGGAAGGGCAAAAGGGAGAGGTGGGGAGGAGGAGGAGGAAAGGAAAAAGGAGAGGATGGGGAGGATGGGATAGGGAAGGGGGGATTGGTGGGTAATTAGGTTTGGTTTGAGGAAGGAGACCGACAGGTCTAATTCCTCAGACCAAGAGCCTCTTCACCACGCCAAGGAGCCCCCCATGAAGAGGACCTTTTGCATAGCCCGTTATTTTGCTGCTGAAAACAGACATTCAAGTCTGCCAGTATTACAGTCTTGCAATTGTTTTCAAGTCCGGACAAGACTCTGGAAAAGTCTTCTAAGAACTGGTCATGGGTGGGAGAGCAGTAACTAGTTCCTACTAAGATGAGATTAGTCTTGCGAAGCAGCACTTCAAACCATAGATTCTCAAGTTTATTGTTATTTAAATCACGTTTTGGGTTGTAAACTAAGCCATTTTTTATGTAGGCACATACCCCACCACCCTTTCTGTTCCTATCTAAGCGTTTTATATTGTAACCTATTTTGACCTCATCGTCAGTCTCTGTATCATCCAACCAGGATTCAGAGATGGATATAACTGCTGCAATAGTTCTGTTAGCTAGAATCCTAACCTCTGCCAATTTTGGAAAAAGTGATCTTGCGTTGACATGAATAAAGTGAAGGCCCATTTTCATAAGACAATAATAATCATCAATATATGGCAATGGGTCATTTGTATTAAAATTAGGTGAATCAATGTCACCATTGCTAAAGGGTAACTGTGCCAAAGTGCATTTGTTACACACAAAATGAATTCTGGCACCATTATTGTAATTGTACATGCATCCATTATGCACCCACCCTTTACTCATTTTACTTAAGGTGTCTTTTCTGTTCTTCTTTCGTATTTTAGTGCAATGTATGCACCTGTATGATGGTGTTTTAGATAATAAGAATGGCTCTATTGTCCCTCATTGACCTTTGTATGCATTACATATAGAGTTAAGGTTATCATTCCTAGCTACTAGACCGTCATTACCACTGTCACTTATCTGCCTGTTTTGCCACTGCACAATAGCGTGAGGTCGTGGATTAGGTTGGATATTGTGGAAAATTACATTGATCTGAATGTATCATTATGTACATAACAGTAAATGAACAAAGATAATTATTATTTATCAGTTAGACAAGTAGGAATTTGGGAAACCTAGGTCGCAAAATATGTCCCCCTTCGATACCTACCACTGTCATATCCACAAGTTGCTCTAGACCTATTAATTACAAATGAAAGATGCATCAACAAGAATTCTGGTAAACATGTAAATTTGTAGACTGTATATTAAAATTAATAAATGATTATACACATTTATGTAGCAGAAGGAGAATATATCTTAATCATAACACTCACCAATTTGACTGGAGATTACTGTGTAACCTCACTGTCTATCTATGAAAATAACACTGGCCAGAGTTACTACATAACAGACTTATCTGAGGTTCCTGGAGTTGTCCTTTCCAGTCGCCTGATATCTCAAGTTATGCAGGAATGCACATCCAACAATTTCACCTCCTATTTGAGAGGTGTCAGCCCAATTTTACCCTCTAGAGCACGAAAATTCTTCCCATTCCATTAATGTTTCTTGTCCAAAATTCAAACAACAATGGTGAGTCTCTTCTGCGCAGGCGCAGGCTTCCCATTTTCGATAACATAATTTTTATTTAATACAATATAGGCCATCTATTTACCTATAAATTACCATATTTCTGGAAAATATACAGTATTTTCCACAGATATCTCCAATTAACAGCACCACTTTAAGAGCTGTGTGCCACTGTTTTTGTTTGGGTATGCGGTGTTGCCATACCTTGCTGTGATAGTGACATTTACGTTTCTGGTAGGATGGCAACTTTTGGGCTTTTTCTGTCCAGGGTGTTATTACCCCATTCGCCTTTTCCAGCCTCCATGACCGATTTCATTCTTCACAGAGTTGCAGGATAAAGATAAATGTAATTATGGCAGCCTTTACCCCCCAAACGCCTGCCATTTTCATTTTTCACTCTTTTAACCACACACAACTCTATGTATTTCTCTTTTTCACTCATCTAGCAAACCCTAGTAGCTGCTCTAGCAGTCATCACTGATTACTAGTAAATTTCCTGGTATCTACTTCAAAACCCTCTTCACTCCTCACTTATCCCTACTTCACAAAACCCTTTCACTTACCCTCTTATTTCACACTCCCCTTAATGCCTCACTTCACATTCCGGCTTCACCTATTACACTTCTAACTCATTTCCATTTTGACAGGACCAGAAAGTTTTAATTAATGTCTTCATCCGTCCAAATGCACCTCAATTCCACTGATCAGGGCTGCATCGTGTTGCCTGACCTGGTTTGCTGTTTCAGCCATTTTTAAAGCACTGAGGGAAGAAAATGCCGCTACAACCTGACTTTCCTTGGAGTTTTATAGATTTTGCGTTTTCTCCTATGATTCTCTCACTGTACATTGGTCAGCTGAATATAGGTCAGCTACTAAAACATTAAATTTGGCTGTTTAACTATTCACTTCTTTCCCACGACTGGCACTGAGGGATAACTGTTGCTATATGATAGTTTCCTTGGAGTTTTGTATTGTAGATTTGATGATGTCTGCTGTGTTTCCCTCTCGTTAACACTGGTACAGGTAATATGATAGTGGTGCACTTGATATGATGCTACTGTCAGTACAGAAGGATGTCAGTATAGATGAGAACTTCACTTCGCTAGTTGTACGTCTGGCAGTACCTGGTGTTGGAATGCCGATCAGCCATGCTTAAATGCTCAATTCCTTCCCTCATTTGGCACTGAGGGAAAAAAACAGTTCTACAGACCTGTCATTTCTTTGGAATTTTGTTGTTAGGTTGTCTACCATGTTGTCTTCCCATTAAACACTGTGCAGTTGATATGGAGATCAGTTACTTCAATGTAGTGGAAAACGTCTCATGTCTGGTTGTACGTCTGGCAGCAGGTCTTGTTGTACGTCTGGCAGCAGGTCTGGTTGTACGTCTGGCAGCAGGTCTGGTACTTGAATGCCGGTCCCTCTTTTGGTCATATTTACTTCATATCGTTGTCGTCACCGTCAGTTTTCATGTCACTACAGGTTCCTTGCATGTTGTTGCAGCAGTACTTGCAATTTGGCCATCACTGGAGTTCGGATAGGCCCAGGGAACAGCAAGATATAGGAACAGCCTAGTTGCTGCTTGCTGCTACTCAGGCAGCAACATGAGAGGGGTCGAAGCTAAAGATGATGATGGGTGTTTGAAAACCTGCATTTCACAGTTCCTCCTCTAAAGGACATGCAACAGTATTGTTAATAATACCAAAGTTACTAAAAAACATAATGTTTAAATTAACACAGTGAAAAACTTTTGCAGTAACCGAACTGTGAGAAATTACCAGCATGAGGTTTACAGGGCATTACCTGAATTATTACATGAAAATAATTTGTGTGATGTAAGTGGGACTTAGTCACAGTAGGTCACAGGACTGTCACTACTTCCATGCCCACTCCTTCACCACTCTTGCAAAAAAAGGTTGACCTAACATTAAATTAATAATTACAATATTAAACATTAACACCAATAATGGTAAATTATAAAATAGTGTGGACTGCATAAAAATTAAAAGAAACGATCTGAAAGGATTAATGAAACACTAATACACACAGAAAGGGTAAGAATTTTCTGACACCAGGCACATATATACCAAAAGTTAGATAATTAAGAAATTTATTTTACCACTTACACTTTATATTGTAGTAGGATCACCAAACAATGCCTACCTAATAAATGGAATCCTACTGGCCAGCGAGAAATCTAAATGAAAGGACTAATGGCGTACCTACTGGATGTGCTCCATGGTGATGCCTCATTATTTCCACTATCACCACCTAATTCTGGAGGCTCGCAAATTCTCTATTCCTAATCTTCAACAGGGGACATTCCAATGCTTATTAATTATAGTTTGAGGCCGATGTATCCACTTACGGCCTGAATGACGCCAGATTACTAGACGATTTCACCACAACCAGTGTGGCCACTGTACAATCTCCTTCACACAAAATTTCTTGAAGGGTCAAATCAGTGTCACAGTATAATACACGATTATTATATTCATATTTACACATGCTGAATTTAGGAAAATTATAAAAAATATCCTCACGAACTTTGTAAACATTTTATGGAATAAGCAGGAATTTTTAGGAAAATTAAACTGTAAGTTTACTGTTAAATCCTTTGAAATACGTATATTCTTTTAAAATACATCTTAAGAAATAAACTACTTATTGCAAATTCATCCAAAAGTTTATCAAAATTTTTGCCTAAATTTGTCACGTTCAGTGCACAGAATGTTCAGTGTGGATAACCTCTCTTGAGACATTGTGGCCTTAATTCATTTATAATTCTTTCGAGGCTTGAAAAAAAAAAACTGTCTCCCGAGCAGTTAGTGACCATTAAGCTAAGAAATAGAGGCAAGATTGCTTTCACATTACGGAAGACCATCTGAATTTTTTCCTTGTATATTTTTATAAAGGTCTGTATGAGATTGACTGCTATACTGTAGTAAGTTTCAGGTCATCTTCTGGGTAATCTGCCATCAGCAGTTCAACACCTTGCTGAATTTCTTGTTTACGTGCTGTCAGATCGACAAGAAAGGAACACATTTGTGCAACATAACTGTACACAGTAGCTCTTCTTATACCGGCTTCAAGTACATCTAGTACAGGAATAAAGAATTTTATCCTATACTTATCTCTTGAAGAGAGATCATCTAAGGCATCAGGATCAGGTGCACTTCCCTCATTTCCTTGCAGCTTTTTTACTCTTTGCAACAGTTCTGTATTAACATTTGGCAAGGTGGCCTTTGCTTGTTGCTCAAGCTCACCAAAATTTCTAATTTTGATTACAAAAACCCTGAAGTGAACTGTACAAACATGCACGTGTACTCAGTAACTGTTGTGATTTCTGAATGGCTTTGCTAAGAGGAAATGACCTAGCACACGGGCCCGAAAATATAGCATAAACACAAATTCCAGTTCTACACTTTCTGCAAAAGCTTGAAGCCTGGTATTACCCTTTTCAATAACATTAGAGTACAAGTGACTGAGGACGTCAGTAATAGCACAGTAATTTCTTTACTGTATTATTTTCAAGTATCTTTCTCTTGCGATTGCTAACATTACTTTCAAATCTTGTACTCATGCTCCAATTAGAATCTGAAAATAAAAAGCAAAATGAAACTTTAACAGTTATTAGATAGGAAAACATGATGGGGCGTTCTCACAAAATGGCGTCCATTTCATTGAAGAAAAATAAAAGTAAATATTTTTTCCTGTATAATTTTGGAAATTTTTTTCTTAAAGAATTGCTCCTTATTGACAGTTATACTGCAAAATCTGAATCAAATCTGCTTCCAAAAATCGTTTACAAAATAAGTATTTTTTTTCCTATCGTTAACAAAGACGCTATAAGTCAGCATAGTTTTTTTCTAAGCTGACTGATAAAAACAGCAACGTCTCCTGCGACTCTGCTGATACTTGCACAGCTGTGTTTCCAACTTATCTATCTAATTGCTTTCCTGGAACGGCACATTCAATACAGAAATCAATGTTAGTGTCGAGTTTTTGACTTAAAACAGTATTATTCTGAGGTTTTGTTTAGAGACTACACTGCGTTATGACAGCATGTTAGAAAGGCCTCTGACAGTGTTAAAAATATTATACACCTTGGTAGAGGCCCCTAGATTTTGAGGCCCAAGGCTTCATCCTGCAAAGCCTATAGGTAAATTCGACACTGTTTGCAATGTATAAACTAATTCATTGATTTTATCAACAGGTCGAGGCCCTGCGGGAGAAAATTGTTGCCTTTTTCTTCCATGTGATCAGCTTGTTACTTCTGATGTCCCTCGTCCTGGCCACAGCCACGTCCTATGCTTTATTCCGGGGACTCCTGATGAAGGGAGGAACGGTGTTTTTCCTCACTTACAGCTACTTTCTTCTCTGGCAGATTAATCGTGTTGGACAGAATTTTGTGAATGAGGTGAGGCTACCAATGATTTTTTTTTTTAATTTCCCAGAAACATAACTTAATTATATGACTTTAACATTCGTTTACCTGGAGTTTACCTGGAGTTTACCTGGAGAGAGTTCCGGGGGTCAACGCCCCCGCGGCCCGGTCTGTGACCAGGCCTCCTGGTGGATCAGAGCCTGATCAACCAGGCTGTTGCTGCTGGCTGCACGCAAACCAACGTACGAGCCACAGCCCGGCTGGTCAGGAACCGACTTTAAGTGCTTGTCCAGTGCCAGCTTGAAGACTGCCAGGGGTCTGTTGGTAATCCCCTTTATGTGTGCTGGGAGGCAGTTGAACAGTCTCGGGCCCCTGACACTTATTGTATGGTCTCTTAACGTGCTAGTGACACCCCTGCTTTTCATTGGGGGGATGTTGCATCGTCTGCCAAGTCTTTTGCTTTCGTAGTGAGTGATTTTCGTGTGCAAGTTCGGTACTAGTCCCTCTAGGATTTTCCAGGTGTATATAATCATGTATCTCTCCCTCCTGCGTTCCAGGGAATACAGGTTTAGGAACCTCAAGCACTCCCAGTAATTGAGGTGTTTTATCTCCGTTATGCGTGCCGTGAAGGTTCTCTGTACATTTTCTAGGTCAGCAATTTCACCTGCCTTGAAAGGTGCTGTTAGTGTGGTTCAATCTCATATAAAAAGAAATGTGCAGTTGAAAATTGCTCTCGCGCCTGAACTTCTTTATTTTTCGTTCGATTTCTTTCATTTTTTTTTTGTACGTAAAGAAGCACCTTTCAATAGTAATGTGACCAAGTTTCAATAAGATAGCTCAAAAAACAACTGAGAAAAAAATTATTTACTAATAATCATACATATTGAACTGTATTTTCGTAATGGGACTTGGAGAAGCTGTTTTGGCATTATCTACGCATAAAACAATGCTAAACTGTATTTCTGATGATTATCCGAACTGTAATTTATCCTTTCTTCATTCTTAAAAAAAATAAAGTTTGTATGGTTTTGACATTCAGCCAAATATTTGACTTTTGCCCTCACAAAAATAAAAAACAAATTATGATATCTCAGTTTCCTACTCACCAGCTTGTAAAACAATCTTTCCTTTATGTTCTCTGTGAATTTCATTGCATTCCTGCTATTATTAACGAAAATACAGTCATATATATGTGAATAACCTACTTTCGAGATAATCCGCGAAACAGCCGGACCACCGATTTTTTTTTTTTGAGAAAATAGTTTTTTCCTCAGCATTACGAGTGTATATCATAGTTACCCATGTCCGTTTTCTTTAATATAAGGACCCTGGAGGTGAAAGAAGGAGAATAGAAGCCATGACTTAAGAAATCGTAATGACACGATTGCAAATAAACCATACCCCCGGCCGGGATTGAACCCGCGGTCATAGAGTCTCAAAACTCCAGCCCGTCGCGCTAGCCACTAGACCAGCCAGCCACAATAAGATTCATCCAACTAGGTATATTTCTACACCATAGGAAAGTTAGCACAGGCACCTCTGTGACCACAAATGCAAGTTTTTACAGACGAATCTCCAGCTAGCGTGGCCGTGGCGAACTCTAGCTCAAGTCCCTTCACTGCCGTCAGTGAGCTAGAGTTCGCCACGGCCACGCTAGCTGGAGATTCGTCTGTAAAAACTTGCATTTGTGGTCACAGAGGTGCCTGTGCTAACTTTCCTATGGTGTAGAAATATACCTAGTTGGATGAATCTTATTGTGGCTGGCTGGTCTAGTGGCTAACGCGACGGGCTGGAGTTTTGAGACTCTCTGACCGCGGGTTCAATCCCGGCCGGGGGTATGGTTTAATAGAAGCCATCCCTGACTATGGGAATATTATATTCCAGAGGGAATGCTCTGGGAATATGCCATATATTATTCATTCTGGAGTATTTACCACATTTCTTTGTTATTTATATTGTTTATTATGTCATATTAGAACAATTTTGATAGATAAATAAGCCGTAGAAGCTATAATAACGTTATATTGAAGCATATTGCACGGCCATCCCGAGACTGGAATTTTCCATGACATCAGCAAAATGTTGCCAGGAGGTTCCTGGTTGGCTGTAAGTCTACGTATAAGTCCCACCCACTGTATTATGATGCTAAATCATCAATTATTATCTTAGAAAGAATAATACAATAAATGCACGAATAAAAACGGAAAAAAAATGAAAATTGACGACAGGTGAGCAGACCTGCCGCGGGTGGTGACGTCACCCTAGGTGTTTTAAATGACCATAATTCCTTGTAGGAATGTCGTAGAACAATGATTCTTGTGGAAAATATTTTAATTTTCCAAAGCTATAGGGCCTAATAGGTGTTTAATGCATTGATTTGGGTCAAAAATGTATTTGAAAATAGAATAGAACCAACAGTTCCCTCTGCGCCTGCGCGGAAGTGCGGGGGAACAGGTCGAGACAGGGCATGGAGTAGCGGGAGTGTTTTGAATGTAGTGAGGAGGCTGTGAAAACATGGGACAAGGAAATTGGCATTCATAATAGGAAGTGTTGTAACTGTTCCTGTTGAAGAGTGAGGGAACGTGATTTACGGGACCACCGTAATAAAGTGGTAAAAATTAGTGAATAATGGTAGAACCGGTGGTGACTGGCGCATCGCCATGGAGTGTCCCAGGGAAAATACCCGTGATTTAATCATCACTCATCGGTCTCAGATCTTTATGGAGCGGCCTCCAATGTGTATAATAATTAGGAGACATTAAACCGAATGGTGGGCTAAGAAGTAATCAGTGATAATAACACCAAGTTAAGAAAATGTGTGAAGTGAAATGAGTAGTCGTTCTCAGAGTGAGCATCTGTTTATCTCGTGTTCCTGTCTCGAGGATAGTTAAGTTTTTATGGACAAACCAACGGATACCTCGTCCTGCTGGAACAAGAACCGTGTCAGTGCAGCAGGACATCGAGATGAGATGGTGAATGGAGGAAATGAGGAGCATCAATCACCCACAGTTAAGTAACCCTTCTAGTTATAGCAGACTGATACTGGCCAGTTAGGTATGTTGTAATTGGATAGGTTGGGGGTGATCTAGCTACATCAAGTGACCACCAGAGAATATCTGGTAAGTGGTGGTATTATACACAAGTGTTTTTTTCCTTGATGGATATATACATGTGCAACCTACCCTCCCCCCCCCCCCATCATTCAGTTAAACTAATGTAATCTATACAGTCCACAATTAATTAGTAGCGCCGTACTTGTGGGTGCTATCCAATTTATACTGGTCTCGGATAGATATGGATAAGATTGTGAGTGTCGAAGGCCCACCTGTAGTGGGCAGAGGTGGTTAAGTTTTCTCACATGTCTACAAGGGGTGACTACGGTAAACAATATAGTTGTTGTCTCCCAATGAGATTACTCGTATGCATGTAATGTTGAGGTACGTACAGGTAACACCCCTAGAAAAGTTTCCATAATTCTTGTACCATTGTGTTGCCAGAGAGTTAAGCTATTTTTCTATAAGATTAACTCAATTTGTGAATTTTTCGACAAAATTTTTCGTTCGCGCTGAGCCAGCTCTATTTACCCCTAACTCCCTGAAACAGGAAGGTGTACATTAGCTGTGTAGATCTCATCCTCTGCAGTCGCAGTAGCTCTTACTCCCTACGATAGTCTCCCTACGATCCCTTGCAGTGCTGTATAGCCCTTGTGGTTTAGCACTTCTTTTTGATTATAATAATCCCTACTATCTCCCCGTGACTACTCTTCCACGTTGTCTAATTTCTGTGAAGATAAAACCCAAAAGCTCTGTCGTAAACGATGCCTCAAAGCTTGTACATGCGGCAGCCCTAAAAGCTGTCTGTGGGTCAAGTTCTCGGGAACTGCATCACCGAAAGAAGCCTTCCTCGTCACCTTTATTGATGAGAAGGCTGAAAAACTCCTTACTCCAAGTGCGATAAAGACCCTTGATGAACGTTTCTTTGTTATATCAACCTCTTCCTACATGAAGGCTAAAGATTAGTGTTCTTGAAACCTCTTGACAGGATGATCGCCGAGGAACTTAAGTTTTCCATTGAGGAGCAGAATGACTGGACCATGATAGAAATTATCACTAAGATATTCAATGTCTCAGTACTTAATTAAGGTCACGTTGTACTTGCTATTCTTATAACACTCCACCACCGACTGCCACATTAAGGATAAGAACTTATGGGAAAGACGGACATGACCATCGATCCTACACCTCCTGTGGAAAATACTGTATTTATTTTCCAGAAATTCAGTATTGATATGTAAATAGATGGCCATACTGTATTTTATAATATTTATGTCATAGAAAACGGAAAGCCTGCGTTTGCGCAGACGAGACTCGCCATCTTGGTTTTTTTAATTTTGTATTAGAAACGTTGGTGAATGGGGAAGAATTTTTCGTGCTCTAGAGGTTAAAATTGTGTTGACACCTCTCAAATAGGAGGCGAAATTGGTGGATGTGCATTCCTGCATAACTTGAGATATCAGACGACTGGACAAGACAGCTCCAGGAACCTCAGATAAGCTCTCTAGATTTGTGTGTAATTCTGGCCAGCATTATTTTCATAGATTTAGTTAGAGTGAGGTTTTCTGAGTATGATACACACTAATCTCCAGTCAAATTGGTGAGTGATATTAAGATATATTTTCCTTCTGTTATGTAATTGTGTATATATATAACCATTTATTATTTTTAATATACAGTCCACAAATTTATATATTTACCAGTATTCCTGGTGTATGTATATTTCATTTAATTAATAGGTCCAGAGCAACTTGTGGATATGACAGTGGTAGATATCGAAGGGGGACATTTTTGCGACCTAGGTGTCCCAAATTCCTACTTGTCTATGTAACTCTGATAAATAATAATTATCTTTGTTATCATTTTCTGTTATGTATATAATTAGTTACATTCAGATAAATGCAATTTTCCACATTTAATTTGCCCGTTGGTCCTTCTTGAACCGGAGGTAATTAGTAAAGTCATTAATTAGTTAATTACTTAATAATTATATGTGAAATGACAGAAGGAGGTCGATGTTGAATTCACAAATTTACTTAATGTGTAGTGGATTATAATTATTACAATATTAATTTTGATAAGTCAAGTCTGGCTAAGTTTATATTAATTGTATAATATTAATTTTGATAAGACAGTGCTGGCCAAGATTTATATCAGTGTATGTGTAATTGATAAGTCATGTGTAGCTAATTTTTAATGTGTATATTAATTTTGCTATGCCAAATTCTGGTAAGGATTTATTAATTTGTATAATATTAATTTTGATGAGCCAAGTTTGTATTAATGTACATTTAAAATTTATATTATACATGTAATTCCTAAGCTCAAGTAGCTAGAATTTATTTAAAGGTAAGTTGTACTATTTAACTTTATAAAGTGCATAATTTAGTACATAATCAGCCTTATTAAGTTGAATTTAATACATTTCATCATGGCTGAAAATGAGGAAATTAATATAGAAGACAAACATATGGAATATAGAGCAAAGAAAACATCACTGCAAGCTAGAAAGGTTTAATGAATCAAGAAACTGTGAATACTGATGATTTAATATTGTATTTAGATGCTTTAGGTAATAGATATGATTCATACAAATTATATTACAACAAATATGAAGTAGATCTTATGATTAATCAGTATTATGAATAAGAAGAAAAGATTCTTTCTTGTAAAAGTCAAGCCTTGAATAAATTAAAATGTGTAAACCAGGCAGTTAATCAGTCTGCTCCAACAAATAATATGTCTTTGCCAAAACTGCCAGAACTATGTTTACCTGTATTTAATCCTGGTGAAAATTGTGAGGAATTTTGGTCAATTTCTAAAGCAGCTGTGCATGACAGGAGTGACCTAGCCTGTGTAACTAAATTATTTTACCTCAATTGACAGGTAAGAGGAGATGCTCACATACCCATACAAGCCTTTCCCAATGTAAATGACTCTTACAAGGAAGCAGTTGACTTGTTGAAGGTCACTTATGGTAATATAGAACAAAGTAGGTTGGATCTAGTGAACATCATTGTTAATTTAAAATCCCCAGATCACACTTACAAAGGTTTACAGCAGTTTAGAGTTAGACTGGAGAGCACTCTCAAAACTTTAAGTAATAAATATAATCTGAAGGATTCAGACTGGTTATTGAGTGCAATGATACAGAATAAATTAAACTATAAAACACTTTAATGGCTCTCAAACAAATATCACAAGGGTTATTTTGGTCTGGAGGAAATAGGACTAGGTCTACAAGAATTGATTGTGCAGTTGCAGACCAGCCAACTAACTCATTTTAAAGATGCAACACATGATAACTCTGAGGTATCTGCCAAGTTTCACAAAGGGAAAAATTACCCTAATAATAATCAAAATTCATTTCCTAAAAGGAGTTACATAGGAGCATATCAAGGAGCAGGAATCAGAAATAATGATTCTCCACAAGGCAAGAAGAATAAGTACCCTCCTAAGAGTAGCACAGTTAATAAGAAACCAGTCAAAGAAAGGAGAGATTGTCTCTTCTGTAAGGGTACTCATTTTTCTAAGAATTGCACTGCATACAATTCATGGAATGATAAAGTTGAAAGATTGGAGGAACTTGACAGATGTATCAGGTGTTTAGGTAATCACAATGTAAAGGATTGTCATGCTAAATTAAACAACTGTTATCAATGTCACAAAGGAAGACACCATATAGTCATGTGTAAGGGTCTATATGACAATGTTGATAATAATGATGATGTTGACAATCCTGACAAAACAGTGGCTAATGTAAAAATTGCTGCTAATGTTAATAATGATGGTTTTGCTGAAGTAGCCATACTTGTGTTACAGGTAAAAATTGATGATAAAAGGCATAAATCAAAAAATGTAAATGCATTATTGGACCAGGGATCCCAGCGTACTTTCAAAAAACGCAAATGTCTTGATGGTATGAAAGTACAGATGGGAGATCCCACAACTTTAAAATTATCTGGTTTTCTCTCGGATAAAAGGTCTCAATTGTATGACACTGTTTATGTAACTGTCAGGTTGGGCAATGAGAAAAAAACGTGTTAATGCAGTAATTGTAGATAGACTTCCAGAGAAAATAACTACGGTAGGGCTTAGTAAAGCTACAGAAAGACTTTCACATAATGTAAATTTAGCACCTTCAGGTGTAAGTGATGATTCTGTAGGCCCAATAAATATTTTGATAGGTAGTGACTATTATGCCTCCTTTGTAAAGGGTATGGTAAAGAAATGTGGTGTCACCCTTTTGAAGACAGAAGGAGGCCATGTAATGTATGGTAGGATTCCTCGTAATAATAATTCATGACTAGAGGAAACTACAAATTTCATAACTGTGTCTTACTCATGAAATCGTACCCCAGTATAATTCTTCCATAGAGGAAGGTGTCGAGCCAGTGCATAAATTGTGGGAATTAGACAGCATTGGAATAAATGTAAATGAAGAAAGTCCAGACGATTCTTTTACTCAGGAGCAGTACCTGAAAGATGTAAAATTTGAATCTGGACAATACTGGGTACGACTTCCGTGGAGACTGAACCATCCAGAATTACCCACTAATTACAGAATGGCATATGGGCAGTTAAAAGCTCAGCTACGCGAACTGAGTAAGACACCAGAATTGTTAACTGCCTATAATGATATAATTGCTGAGCAGTTAATTAATAAATTTATGGAAGAGGTACGTCCAGAGCAAGCCAAAATTTATGGTCACTATTTGCCACATCACGGAGTGAAGAAGGATTCTAAGACCACTCCTCTGAGAATTGTGTTTAATTGTAGTGCCAGGAGTAACAAAAATGAACCTAGTTTAAATGACTGTTTGATGACAGGTCCGTCGTTGACGGAAAAATTAGGAGATATCTTATTAAATTTCAGAGTGAAGCACTATGCCTTTACGGCTGACATAAGTAAAGCTTTCCTAAGAGTGGGTTTACAAGAGGCTGACCAGAATTGTACCCGCTTCTTATGGCCTGAGAATCCTAGTGACCCACTTAGCCCTCTAAAAACCTTTCGCTTTAAGAGCGTATTATTTGGTGCTACAACCAGTCCGTTCCTACTTCAAGCGACAATAAATGCACACCTTAAATGTATGGAAAGTCCATTGAGTAAAGTAATGAGCAAGCAATTTTATGTGGACAATTTCCTTGGTGTGACGTCAACTGAAGAGGAACTGTTAATGACTTATGGAGAGGCTAATAAAATAATGCAAGGTGCAAATATGCCTCTGAGGGAATGGAATAGTAATTCGTCCAAATTGAAGGACAAAGTAAGTAAAGATTACCCTGGAGATGAAGTGCCAAAATGTAGTAATGTATTGGGTTTAACTTGGGATACTGAGAGAGATTTGTTAATGTTAAAATCTAATAATTACAGTATGCCCAATAAATTAACTAAGAGAGTTTTGCTTGCTGAAGTTTCCAAATGTTTTGATCCACTAGGTTTAGTGTCACCCGTTACTGTAAGAGGGAAATTATTAATTCAGGGAGCATGGAAACTTAAATGTGCTTGGGATGAAATTCTACCTGAGGAATTCATTAACAGGTGGGATGAATTAATTGGTGATTATAAAAAAATTCCAATGTTGGAGTTCCCACGCCAGGTGGCTAATCCAAATGGGAAAAATGTACTCCACATTTTTTGTGATGCTTCAAAATTAGCATATGGAGCAGTTGCTTACCTTCAATGTAATAGTGTTATTTCTCTTGTTATGTCTAAGGCTAAAGTGTCTCCAATTAAATCACGTACCTTACCTCAGTTGAAATTAACAGCCATTTATGTAGGTATCAAATTAGCTAATTATATAAGAAATAAGTTGCAGGAGATAAATATTAGTGACACTGTAATTTGGTCTGATAATGAGGTATCCTTACAATGGATTCGTAATGGAAACAGTAAAATTGTGTACGTACAAAACAGAGTCACTGAAATTAATCAGATGCAAGAGAAGTATAATAGTTTGGGTCAGCATATGTTAACATTTAATCATATACCTGGTGAGGAGAAACCAGCTGATTTCTTGTCTCGAGGTTTACTTATGCTAAATTTGTAAATGCTGTATCATGGTTTAAAGGACCGAGCTGGTTGGTAAATAAAGCTAATTGGCCTGTACAAAAGGCGTATATTGCTCCTGTTGAAATTACTCTGACCACCGCTCCAATAGTTTGTCCTTCTTTATCCATTGATATAAATAGGTATTCTTCTTTACCCAAACTGATCAATGTAACTAAGTTGGTGTTTGAATTTCTAAACAAGATAAATATTTCATATAAGTTTTCACATCCTCTTGAATATTGGATAAAGAGGGTACAGGAAGAAATCTATGGAAATGAGATTAAATTGATGATGGAAAGAAAAATTGTGAAAGGTTCTATAATGGAGAAATTGGGGCTGTATTTAGAGAACAATGTAATTAGGTGCAGAGGTAGGTTACAAAATGCTGAATTGGGTGATTATGCTAAACACCCTATCTTACTGCCCAAAACTCCTCATCTAACAAATTTGATTGTTCTAAATGCCCATAAAAATGTAATGCATGGTGGGGTACAAGATACCTTAAATTGTATTAGGGAAACTTTCTGGATTCCACAAGGATGGCAAAGTGTAAAAAGGGTGATTAAATCTTGTGTAATATGTCGCCGTGAGGATGCCAGATCCTATATGTACCCAGGTCCTCCACCATTGCCAAAGGAGCGTGTACAATTAGTGAAACCATTTGATGTAACAGGTGTAGACTATAGTGGTCCAATAATTTTAACAGGTACGTCAAATGGTGTTCCACTGAAAGTGTATGTTTGTTTGTTCACCTGTACTGCTACTAGGGCAGTTCATTTAGAAGTGGCACAGGACTTGTCTGCAGAACAGTTTATACAGCTGTTTCGAAAATTTGCAGCTAGGAGATCCTGTCCAAGGTTGATGATTTCGGATAATGCCACAAATTTTGTAGCAGGTGCTCAACACTTGATAGAAATAAATACAGTGGACCCCCGGTTAACGAACTTTTTTCATTCCAGTAATATGTTCAGGTGCCAGTACTGACCGAATTTTTTCCCATAAGGAATATTGTGAAGTAGATTAGTCCATTTCAGACCCCCAAACATACACGTACAAACGCACTTACATAAATACACTTACATAATTGGTCGCATTTGGAGGTGATCGTTAAGCGGGGGTCCACTGTAATAGTAACGATGTTCAATCTCTGTTAACCCAGCGAGGGTGTACCTGGAAATTTATTACTCCTAGAGCCCCTTGGCAGGGGGGGCTGTACGAAAGACTGATAGGCACAGTGAAGAGGTGTCTCCGCAAAGTACTACACCGGAAGAGAATTAATTTGGAAGAATTCCGTGCAGTGTTAGTGGAGGCAGAAAATCGTATAAATAATAGGCCTCTCTCGTACATGAGTGATACACCTGATGTAGATGTATTAACACCTTCTCACCTAATACGTGGAAGGAAATTGGAAGCTGCCCCTGTCTATAGAGATAATCCGGAAGAAAGTGATGAAGATTACAATGATGCGGCAGTGTTGTGTAATAAATTTAAAATGTTAAATAAAGTAATTGATCATTGGTCTAATGTGTGGCGTAAGGAATATCTTCTTACACTACGTGAACACTTTTATGGTGCGACAGAGGCAGTAAATCGACAGAACATTCAACCAGGTGACATTGTGTTAATTGACACTGAACAACATCGCACATTGTGGCCTCTGGGCAAAGTATTGACATTGTACCCAGATGCAGAAGGTGTTGTCAGGAATGTCAAAGTGTTGTGTCGTGGCCAGGAAAGTTTACGCACAATTAATAAATTGATTCCCTTGGAATTAGGTGTTCAATCAAACGTAAATGAAAATCTGAGTGAAAGTGACACGAGTGATATGGAAGATAACGCAGACCAAGTGATGCCGGAAGATGAAATCTTAGTAAGACCTACTAGCAGAACAGCCACTCAAGCCAGAACTGGCTGGAATCGTCTCCTAAAGGAAGGAGTAATTTGAATAATTTAGCAACGAACTCCGGCCGGCCGCAGTGTGGAAAATACTATATATATTTACCAGAAATTCAGTATTTATATGCAAATAGAAGCCCATACTGTATTTAATAATATTTATGTCATAGAAAACGGAAAGCCTGCTTCTGCGCAGACGAGACTCGCCATCTCGGTTTTTTTTAATTTTGTATTAGAAACGTTGGTGAATGGGGAAGAATTTTTCGTGCTCTAGAGGTTAAAATTGTGTTGACACCTCTCAAATAGGAGGCGAAATTGGTGGATGTGCATTCCTGCATAACTTGAGATATCAGACGACTGGACAAGACAGCTCCAGGAACCTCAGATAAGCTCTCTAGATTTGTGTGTAATTCTGGCCAGCATTATTTTCATAGATTTAGTTAGAGTGAGGTTTTCTGAGTATGATACACACTAATCTCCAGTCAAATTGGTGAGTGATATTAAGATATATTTTCCTTCTGTTATGTAATTGTGTATATATATAACCATTTATTATTTTTAATATACAGTCCACAAATTTATATATTTACCAGTATTCCTGGTGTATGTATATTTCATTTAATTAATAGGTCCAGAGCAACTTGTGGATATGACAGTGGTAGGTATCGAAGGGGGACATTTTTGCGACCTGGGTGTCCCAAATTCCTACTTGTCTATGTAACTCTGATAAATAATAATTATCTTTGTTATCCTTTTCTGTTATGTATATAATTAGTTACATTCAGATAAATGCAATTTTCCACACCTCCACTACTGCTCCTACTTGCATCAACTGCAAGCAGGAGCTAAATGTCCCGTCCATAAGGGGATCTTATCTAAGATGATTAAAGAAGACATCAGGAAAAGGCCCAGGCCGGGAAAATACCGGCTAATCTTTAATAATAATAATAAAGAAGACATTAACATGACGACCACTAACTCCCCAACGTATGTTGCTGTAACAAAGCTCCAGATGCACACTATGAACATCCTGCAAGCCACTCAACAGACGCCACCAACGACCACCTACTTCTCTCCACTCCCATATGGTGGTTCCACACAAATTTTATATTGCATGATGTTTCCTCACATGCAAAATGTAACTGACCCTGGATCCTTCAACAAGACCATTAATGAACTCTTCTCAATTGACAACATGCCAGCCTTAAAATTCCCAGAATGTCATCCTTTAGAGGATATTCTGAAGTTCACACTAAAAATCGTTAGCTTCACAGCAGCGGACTTGACATGAATGACCTGAGCTTTGTTAAGATGGAGAAGGAAGAAGAATGGGTAAGGATGGAAATATGGGAATAGGGCGGGTGGGGGAAGTGGAGGTGGGGTAATAGTATAACACCTACCCATCAGTTTCACACAGTTATAATAAATGTGGTATAAACCTTGGTAATAAATACCGAGAAGTTGGTTTAGAGAGACACGTTAGCAAATACTATGACATATTTATTAGAAAACGTTTCGGTCCTGAGACTCTGATCAGAAGTGATCAGGGTCCCAGGACCGAAACTTTTTCTAATAAATATGTCATAGTGTTTGCTTACGTGTCTTTCTAAAACATAACAAATATATAACTGCATAATGCTGAGTTGGCAGAGTGTATACTTTTTTTTTTTTTTTTTTTTTTTTGCGATTTCAGGGCATATGCTGGAAATGACGATAACAAGGCGTTGGATGTAGGTCGATTGCTACCCGGAGATACTGGCCGGCTCAGCTGCTTCAGAGGTGGGGTCCTACCGTAGTAGGCTTGCAGACTTTACATAGATGTAATAGTTAATAAATTAAAAGGAAAGTCTCTATAAATTGGGGTGGTTTTATCCCTATTGGACATAAAAGGGTTCCAGTGTTACTCATTCGTCTATATCTTCTGGGAGGTCGCTCAGAATCATTGGTCTCTGGAAATTATCCTTGAGGATGAATCGTCGCACTCTCTATTGTAGAGTCATTCTTTGGGTTCTGTGGGGAGGTGTGTTGATGGTGAAGTTGGTGGTATTTGCTGGTTGGGGAGGGTTTTCTCCTGGTGGATGTGTAGATCTTCCATCTGGTGGATGTGTAGATCTTCCATCTCCTGGTGGATGTGTAGATCTTCCATCTCCTGGTGGATGTGTAGATCTTCCATCTCCTGGTGGATGTGTAGATCTTCCATCTCCTGGTGGATGTGTAGATCTTCCATCCTGATTCTGTCTCTCCTCCTGTTGCCAGCTATAAAGCGGAGTGCTCTATTTTGGACTCTTTGTAGCTGTAGCATGTTGATTTTAGTTGTTAATGACATGGGTACACAAGAATATTCAAGCATGGGTCTTATCATCATCTTGTACAAGTGTTACTTGATAAATTAGACACATGTGTAACTCTTGGGTATCTTTATTAAGGAAACGTTTCGCCACACAGTGGCTTCATCAGTCCATACACAGGAGAAACTTGAAGAACAGGAGGAGAATGAGATAATCAGTCCCTCAACCTTGAGTCGATGTGGTCAGTCCATCAATCTTGAATAGAATACAGCATATGAGCGGAGAAGCAGCTTATAAACCGTAGGCAGGAGAGGTGCAGCAGTCGTAGGTGGTGTCACATTTGCCCAATGTGGAAGTTGGGCACGACCTAATTCCACCTTGGGCAAATGTGACACCACCTACGACTGCTGCACCTCTCCTGCCTACGGTTTATAAGCTGCTTCTCCGCTCATATGCTGTATTCTATCCAAGATTGATTGACTGTCCACATCGACTCAAGGTTGAGGGACTGATTACCTCATTCTCCTCCTGTTCTTCAAGTTTCTCCTGTGTATGGACTGATGAAGCCACTGTGTGGCGAAACGTTTCCTTAATAAAGATACCCAATAGTTGCACATGTGTCTAATTTATCAACATGTCGGTTCTGTGAACCATTCATCTACAAGTGTTTCTTGATGTGGGAAACGGCTTGATTAATCAAACCTGTATAGTTTGCTGAGGTGGGCTTTGGCTAAGTTCACCTATTTTGAGATGTTTGATGTAGAGTAGGGTAATCTGTCCATCTCGTATCCCAGGATCTTGTTGGGGGTTTCTAATGGCAATAGGTTTACCTCTGATGGAGATACCCTCCTTGTCTTCTAAAGTTGTTGCAAAACATCTGATGGTTCTGATGAGGACTTTTCTGGGTTGGTCGTGATTCTCCATTTGTTCTCCTAGTTTGCTGTTCTTCGTAGTTCCGTATTCATTTTCTCGATTAACCTCGCATGCTTATGTTTTCCCGTTATGGGGGTGGAGGACAGTACATGGATAACATCATCAGCAATCTGGTGATGATTGTATCATTGAACTCGGGTTGAGAGAGATCGTTTACATGTATGTTGAAAAGTATCGGGCACTCCAGCTGTCGGTGTGAAAGGCTCTGCCGACTTGCCGTTAATGCCGTTAAAAGTAGAAGTTGTATGTGAATGTAAAGTAGAAGTTGTATGTGAATGTAAAAGTAGAAGTTGTATGTGAATCTGAGAAAAGTCCAGTTGTGGACAGGAAGGTCGACAAGTTTAAATGAGTCCGTCGTGCCACAGGCTGTCAAAATTGTTGTTGTTCTAGATTCGCCAGTATAATCGCCCGGCCCTGTCCTTTTCCAAGTGGTGGTCCGGTCTTGGCTCCCTTTCGCGGGAGTGTCTCAGACCAATGTCTGCCATGGGAGGAGGTACAAGTACCTTCTCGTCTTCTGCGACTAGCTGTCTCCAGGCCTAGCCCCATTCCTCGCCCCCACGGGGCTTACAGGGAGAAGCTAGGCACCTTGGGCTGCCACAAACCCCGCCCACACTGGGCTCGAAGGGTATGGCAGCTGTTTAGCAGCAGACGATGCCAGGAGGTACAAAAGCAGCAAGCACTACTGGATCCTTATTGAGCCACACCCCAGCTTTGGGCCGAGGCCCGAGTGCTGGGGAAGCTCAAGAATGCCTCTTGCTGTGTGTGTTGTTGCTGCTACTACACTTGTTCGTTGGACTCTCCTGTCTTGTACTCTTGACTTTCGCACCGGCAAGACGTACTTGCTCCTGATTAGTTGCCTTGCTTCTGATTGGTTGCCTTGCAATCCCCGTGCTGGGAGAGGCTTTATAATTGACTTGTTGCTCGAGATCGATCGAGAGAGTTTAGGTAAGATCCCAATGGGGTGAGCGGAGAGGACGAGACAAGCGAAGACTAGCGTTGGAAGGAGTGTCCTTGTAGAAAAAGTGCCAGGGCTTACCTAGCAGCTGAGCGATCGTGGGATAGAACTGGAGAATCAGGAGTGGCTAGCTTTGTAGAAGGCGCGAGTAGCAAGCTGTGCAGGCTGCATCTGAACGGTGGGTATCTAAATCTGGGAGGTGAATAGTGACTGGAGATCGGTAGGAAGACGGGATGGAGAGGGAGGAAAACTTCGGAGTGATTGGTCGTTCAAGTTGAAGAGAGGTGGCAGTCGCAACGTGATTGGTGGGTGGTATTTCATCATAGATGAGTCCATATTGGTTCCATTTTCCAGTCGTGGAGCTGTTTTAAAGTCTTTCGTATGCAGATTTTGATGTGAGGGTAATTTAACCAGGTTGGTGAAGTTGGTAGCTAGGTTTTCAAGTATGGCATTTACAGTTCTGATGGTCGCTACCAGGAGCAACAGTATACGTGACAGATCCATGGTGTATGTTATGGGCTGCTGCAGTTGCATACAACGGCTGGCTAAGTGGATTACACGTGTATAAAGTGATAGGTTCAGTTTTTCAAAATTTCCCGTCTTTTTCCATTTCTTCAGGCATTTGTGAGGCTTGAGGGGAAGGTTCAAGTGGTTGTCTTGGCTCTCTTGGCTTTTGGCGGGTGGAGATGAGGTGATGGAGCTGATTCTTCAGTAATAAAAGTGGTGGTGGAAGTAGATGGTGGTTCCTCATTGGTGAGATTAACTGGTATCCTCTCATTGGTGGAAATAATTGGTGTCCTCTCATTGGTGGGTTCAGGAGTCGTACAGGTGTCTTCTTCAAGAAACAAGTCTTGCTTGTTGTCAGATGCTGTGAAGCTGACGATTTTTGGTGTGAATTTCAGAATATTCTCTGAAGGAGGACATTCTGGGAATTTCAAGGCTGGCAAGATGTTCAATGAAAAGAGTTCATTAATAGTCTTGCTGAAGGATCCAGGGTCAGCTACCTTTTGCATGTGAGCCAACAACATACAGTGTTAAATTTGAGTAGAAACACCGTCTTTCAGTGGAGAGGAGGTGGTGGTTGGTGGTGTCTGTTGAGTGGCTTGCAGAGTCTTTGTAGTGGCCGTTTGGAGTTTGCTATAGCAGCATATACTGGGAAATTAACGGTCGTCTGCTTAAGCTCTTCTTTAGCTTCTTAGATGAGATCTTACGCTCTTGGAATTGATACAAGTGGTGGCAGAGGTAGAGTTACAGAAACGATGGCCATGGCCGTCATTGCCACAGGTGGAACAAATCTTCTTATCCTTAACGTGGCATTCAGTGGTGGAGTGGTGTTACCCGGTGACATGCAGAACAAATATTTTATGTAACAGTTCCGGGATTGAACTGAAAGTGAACTCGTTTTCTTCCAGTCAGTCAGGCAGTGGCCAGGACAGGAGTAGATGAGAGGTGTATTTAGTTCAGTATCAGTCGGGTGGTGACGGGGGTACAGACATCATGTTTGGGCGGAAGTTTGAGTAGGCAATTTTGGTAAGGTTTTAGTGTATACTATAGGCGTTTCTCTTCAAGTGCTCTCATGTTTATTTGTAAAGCCCTAGTATGCAGAGGCCTGTGTTTTGGAGAGTATGGTGTTTTGCCTGCTGGTAATTAGTCTACCAGGCAGAAGTTAAGAGGGAGTGTGTATGTCATGGTGCCTCCCAGATGATTTATTTTCTTTAACTCATGAGTAGCAGTGTGCTAGTGAGCTAATGTGAACGGGAGTGTGGTGCTTTTTTGGAGTAGATTGTAAGTTATATATAAAGTAAAAGGACACAAGTGCAACTAATGTGACATTTATTGTGGCAACGTTTCGCTCTCCAGGAGCTTTATCAAGCCATTACAAACAATACATGGACACAGAGGGTATATAAAGGCTCAGAGTGAGGTGAATACTAGTGAGGTACCAATTTGAGGTTCACTAGTGGTAGTAGTAGTGGTAGTGACAAAAGTAATACAATATGGTAGAGCAATTAATTCGTACATGAGTAAAAGGATATAAAAGCTATTACTTGGGTAACATAAAAATTTCCGCAGACGCAAGTGCCTCGAATCAGCACTGATCGCTGTTTCGAATACAATTAAACAAAACAACGGCAGCTTCACCATCTCCGAAGTCTTAGCAAGAATCCTCCTGAAAACAGTAAACCCTGCCATCACATAGTCTCTCCTGTTATACTACACAAAGCACAGAGAGTGAACACTGAAACAAGCTGCCTCATTCCAGTTTATATTTGTCCAACCTATTTTTATGTTACCCAAGTAATAGCTTTTATATCCTTTTACTCATGTACGAATTAATTGCTCTACCATATTGTATTACTTTTGTCACTACCACTACTACTACTACTACTACTACTACTACCACTAGTGAACCTCAAATTGGTACCTCACTAGTATTCACCTCACTCTGAGCCTTTATATACCCTCTGTGTCCATGTATTGTTTGTAATGGCTTGATAAAGCTCCTGGAGAGCGAAACGTTGCCACAATAAATGTCACATTAGTTGCACTTGTGTCCTTTTACTTTACATATTGTCGGTAATTCTACCAACTCTATTACAAGTTATATACAAGCTACTATTATTATTATAGATATATTTTATATAGGTGAGTTTCTGTCCTTCCTTCCAAATAACAATTAATAGTTTAATATTTGAGCACATAAAGTGGGAGTTGTCACAGTTGCTCTTTGCTGATGACACTGTGCTCTTGGGAGATTCTGAAGAGAAGTTGCAGAGATTGGTGGATGAATTTGGTAGGGTGTGCAAAAGAAGAAAATTGAAAGTGAATACAGGAAAGAGTAAGGTTATGAGGATAACAAAAAGATTAGGTGATGAAAGATTGGATATCAGATTGGAGGGAGAGAGTATGGAGGAGGTGAATGTATTCAGATATTTGGGAGTGGACATGTCAGTGGATGGGTCTATGAAAGATGAAGTGAATCATAGAATTGATGAGGGGAAAAGGGTGAGTGGTGCACTTAGGAGTCTGTGGAGACAAAGAACTTTGTCCTTGGAGGCAAAGAGGGGAATGTATGAGAGTATAGTTTTACCAATGCTCTTATATGGGTGTGAAGCATGGGTGATGAATGTTGCAGCGAGGAGAAGGCTGGAGGCAGTGGAGATGTCATGTCTGAGAGCAATGTGTGGTGTGAATATAATGCAGAGAATTCGTAGTTTGGAAGTTAGGAGGAGGTGCGGGATTACCAAAACTGTTGTCCAGAGGGCTGAGGAAGGGTTGTTGAGGTGGTTCGGACATGTGGAGAGAATAGAGCGAAACAGAATAACTTCAAGAGTGTATCAGTCTGTAGTGGAAGGAAGGCGGGGTAGGGGTCGGCCTAGGAAAGGTTGGAGGGAGGGGGTAAAGGAGGTTTTGTGTGCGAGGGGCTTGGACTTCCAGCAGGCATGCGTGAGCGTGTTTGATAGGAGTGAATGGAGACAAATGGTTTTTAATACTTGACGTGCTGTTGGAGTGTGAGTAAAGTAACATTTATGAAGGGGTTCAGGGAAACCGGCAGGCCGGACTTGAGTCCTGGAGATGGGAAGTACAGTGCCTGCACTCTGAAGGAGTGTTGCAGTTTAAAAACTGTAGTGTAAAGCACCCTTCTGGCAAGACAGTGATGGAGTGAATGATGGTGAAAGTTTTTCTTTTTCGGGCCACCCTGCCTTGGTGGGAATCGGCCAGTGTGATAATAATAAAAAAAAAAATGAGTTCATGCTGGCCCAAGGTTTGCTGTGTTTTCAGAGTAATTTTATGACCCATAGACAGCAGTGTGAGCAGTCTTTAGGAGCCAGGAGCATTTTATTTAAGTTATGACATCAAAGTCGTAACATGGGGCCTCATGTTACGACTTTGCCCCAGCAGGCAAAACACTGTACAGTACTGTGAAGGCTTACTCAGCTCTGTAATAACTTCAGACAGTATTACCAAAGCTGGCTCCTCCTCAGGAAAATTAATGAATAGAAAAAGAAATAATAACAGACAAACATAAACACTTTATTATATAGAAAATATAAAATATAAAACACTTAAATATGAAATATTAATCCTACATTAAAGAAAATGAAAAATGAAAAATATAAATGATAAATGAATTCAACGCTAATATAAAACTTGGGTGTCTGGTGTTGGTGACACTGCTTGTTGAAATCGTAGCCGTTGTTGATGTGGGGGAGGAGTCGCAGGTGTTGGTGACCACCACTGGCTAGTTCTTCGCAGAGTATCGCCGTGAGTATTATCCCGATGACAGGAAAGCAGGTTCTTTACCGCTGCAATGATGTGGGGTTACGTCCTGCAATTTCATACAGGTGCACAGGTATTTAAATCCAAAATGGGACGTCTCCAGGACGTTAGTCCGTCTCCTGTTCTTCTCGTTGATGGACAGGTGACCCTCTCTGTCATCCAAGCTGAAGAGATAGACAGGTTACCCACTGCTTAAAAATCACTCTCCATGGCAAGTACAATACCCAAAAGATGTGGTGATTATTACAACAGTCAACCTAGAGCAAGACTGAAAGGACTAAGTTTATTATTGGTCAAAAGTGAAGCTTTCAACCAATAAATCCACTAGAATACAAGGCAGGCATGTACTTACAGTAGTGTTGGGAGCTGTGAGTCGAGTGATTTACTGTTTGACCAGAGCCCCACACGTCACCTTTGGGGGGGGGGGAAGAGGGAGGGGAAGGCATAGTGGGAGCTAGACTGACCCTACATTAACAAGCAGCCGGCAGTCAAACTACCACTTTCAGGGAGGGGGAAAAAAGGCGGGAAAAACGGGAGCTTGACTTACCCTACCTTAACAAGTAGCCGGCAATGAAACTATTGTTACTATATACTCCCTCTCTATTCCTATCTATTGAACTTTTCCCTCACAGTACTCTCCAAAACACAGGCCTCTGCATACTAGGGCCTTACAAATAAACATGAGAGCACGTAAACTAAAACACCTATAGCATACACTAAAAAAAATTACCAAAATTACCTACTCAAACTACCGCCCAAATATGATGACTTTACCCCCATCACCACCCGACTGGTACTGAACTAAACACACCTCTCATCTGCTAATGTCCTGGCCACTGCCTGACAGACAGGAAGAAAACGCGTTCGCTTTCAGTTTGATCCCGGAACTGTTACATAAAATATTTTTTCCTGTATGTCACTGCATGTCAAAAACAATGTACTCAGATCACAACATAATCGAGGTTCAAACATGTATGCGCAGAGCCCCAGACCGACAAAATGAGATTAGTCACGAGGGAGCCTTCACCAAATTCAACTTCAGTAACAAGAACATAAAGTGGGATCAAGTAAACCAAGTCCTAAACGACATAAGCTGGGAAGATAGACTAAGCAACACAGACTCCAACTTATGCTTAGAGCAGATTAACTCGGTGGCACTCGATGTATGCTCAAGGCTTATTCCTTTAAGAAAAAGGAGGAGTAGATGTAAAATAGAAAGAGACAGACGCTCCTTTTACAGGCGACGGAAAAGAATAACAGCGACTAAAAGATGCCAATATATCTGAAATGCGTAGTGAGTCACTGGTCAGAGAAATAGCAAGCATCAAACTTAAGCTAAAGGAATCTTATAGGAGTCAGGAATCGCGGGAAGAACTAAAAGCCATAAATGAAATCGAAAGAAGCCCAAAGTATTTCTTTTCTTATGCCAAATCAAAGTCGAGAACAACATCCAGTATTGGGCCCGTACTTAAACAAGATAACACAGATAGCAGCAATGAAATGAGTGAGCTACTCACGTCCCAATATTACTCAGTTTTTAGCAAGCCGCTAACCAGACTGAGAGTCGAAGATCAAAATTAATTTTTTGTGAGAGAGCCACAGAATTTGGTTAACACAAGCCAAATGACTTCGAACAGGCGATAAATGACATGCCCATGCGCTCTGCCCCAGGACCAGACTCATGGAACTCTGTGTTCATCAAGAACTGCAAGAAGCCCCTAACACGAGCTTTTACCATCCTAAGGAGAGGGAGCATGGACACGGGGTCATCTCACAGTTACTAAAAACAACAGACAGCCCCACTCCACAAAGGGGGCAGTAAAGCAATAGCAAAGAACTACAGACCGATAGCACTAACATTCCATATCATAAAAATCTTTGAAAGGGTCCTAAGAAGCATGATCGCCACCCATCTAGATACCCATCAATTGCACAACCCAGGGCAACATAGGTTTAGAGCAGGTCGCTCCTGTCTGTCCCAACTACTGGATCACTACGACAAGGTCCTAGATGCACTAGAAGGCAAAAAGAATGCAGATGTAATATATACAGACTTTGCAAAAGCCTTCGACAAGTGTGACCATGGCGTAATAGCACACAAAATGCGTGCTAAAGGAATAACAGGAAAAATTTGGTAGATGGATCTATTATTTCCTCACAAACAGAACACAAAGAGTAGTAATCAACAGAGTAAAGTCTGAGGCGGCTACGGTGAAAAGCTTTGTTCCACAAGGCACAGTACTCGCTCCCATCTTGTTTTTCATCCTCATATCTGACATAGACAAGGATGTCAGCCACAGCACCGTCTCTTCCTTTGCAGATGACACACGAATCTGCATGACAGTGTCTTCCATTGTAGACACTGCAAGGCTCCAGGCGGACATCAACCAAATCTTTCAGTGTGCTGCAGAAAACAATATGAAGTTCAACGATGAGAAATTTCAATTACTCCGATATGGTAAACATGAGGAAATTAAAACTTCATCAGAGTACAAAACAAATTCCTTCCACAAAATAGAGCGAAAAACCAACGTCAAAGACCTGGGAGTGATCATGTCGGAGGATCTCACCTTCAAGGACCATAACATTGTTTCAATCGCATCTGCTAGAAAAATGACAGGATGGATAATGAGAACCTTCAAAACTATGGATGCCAAGCCCATGATGACGCTCTTCAGGTCGCTTGTTCTATCTAGGCTGGAATATTGCTGCACACTAACAGCAACTTTCAAGGCAGGTGAAATTGCTGACCTAGAAAATGTAGAGATAAAACACCTCAATTGCTGTACGGAGATAAAACACCTCAATTACTGGGAGCGGTTGAAGTTCCTGAACCTGTACTCCCTGGAACGCAGGCGAGAGAGATACATGATTATATACACCTGGAAAATCCTAGAGGGACTAGTACCAAACTTGCGCACGAAAATCACTCACAACGAAAGCAAAAGACTCGGCAGACGATGCAACATCTCCCCAATGAAAAGCAGGGGTGTCACTAGCACGTTAAGAGACAATACAATAAGTGTCAGGGGCCCGAGACTGTTCAACTGCCTCCCAGCATGCATAAGGGGGGATTACCAATAGACCCCTGGCTGTCTTCAAGCAGGCACGTAACAAGCACCTAAAGTCGGTACCTGACCAGCCGGGCTGTGGCTCGTACGTTGGATTGCGTACAGCCAGCAGTAACAGCCTGGTTGATCAGGCTCTGATCCACCAGGAGGCCTGGTCACAGACCGGGCTGCGGGGGCATTGACCCCCGGAACTCTCTCCAGGTAAACTCCAGGTAAACTGCGTAACAAGTGGTTATAAGAGTAGCAAGTCTAACAAGGACACATGTGTTTGAAGCGTTCTGGTTCGATCTGTCGAGCAAGAGAGTGCAACGGACAAGTAGTAGCAGCAGCAAAACACACAGCAAAAGGCATTCGTGAGCTTCCCCAGTGCTCGGGCTTAATGCTCAAAGCTGGGGTGTGACTCCAAAAGGATCCTGTAGTGATTTCTGCCTTAGCACCTCCTGACATAGTCTGCTGCTATGCAGTTGCCACACCCTTTGAGCCCAGTGCGGGTGGGGTTTGTGGCAACCCAAGGTGCCTAGCTTCTCCCTCCGAGCCCCATGGGTGCGGGGAATGGGGCTAGGTCTGGGGACAGCTAGTCACAGAAGACGAGGAGGTACTTGTACCTCCTCCCATGGCAGACATTGGTCTGAGACACTCCCGCAAAAGAGAGTCAAAGCCGGGCCACCATTTGGAAAAAGC
The DNA here is from genome assembly GCF_038502225.1 of Cherax quadricarinatus. NCBI lineage: Eukaryota > Metazoa > Arthropoda > Malacostraca > Decapoda > Parastacidae > Cherax > Cherax quadricarinatus. The sequence goes on along the minus strand of NW_027196677.1, from coordinate 25,720 downwards.
CAGGGCATGTCGATTATACCAGCGAATTTACAACAGAACAGATCTGTCGAGGATTGATGTTGTAATACGAGATAGCCACACCGTCTGACAGGACTCTGGCAGCCATAGTGATGTTCAGAAACGTAATCTTAAGCATTGATGAGGCGGTGGGAATCTATGAGATGCTTTCGATAGTAGCCCAGGCCTTCTGCTCTTCAGTTGAGGACCTGAGTTCTTCAGTGGACAGGACCGTGACGATCCTGTCAAGACGTTTTAAGAATACAGATCTTTTAGTTTTCAAGTAAGAAGAGGTAGAGATAGCAAAGCCACGTTCTTCGTGGCATCGTTAACTACAGAGATCTTGGGTTTTGTCTTAACATGATGAGACATCGTGGAATGGGAGGCTGTAAGGATGAGAGGTAGAGCAACTGCGGCTGCACACGGTGAGATCTACAGGTGGAATGAGAGCTGATGCGAGGAAGCCTGATGAAGCTGAACAGCAGCAGGCAGTGTCGGTAAGGGTGATTGATAGGTGTGAAGGTTGCTAGTGCAGTGAACCGTTTTGTAGGTATCTGAATTTCTTTCGTGAGAAGTATTCCACTTCAGTCTGGGTTTTGGTGCTTGCTATACGCTTTTTGACGAGTTGAATCATTTCTTCAGTGATGTAGATAGAATTCGATTCGAAGGTAAACTTAACGGTCCCATCCTGGAATCGATGGTGAATTTCTCGGGCAATCATTTCGTCACTATATTGGTCAGTTGTGTAGAACCTGATACCAGGCCAAGTAGCATGCTCAGGCTCCTTATCAAGGGATGAGGCAGCCACAGGAGTGCTGACAGTGGTAACAGTTGGAGTGACAGTGTGAGCCGAGGCAGTGGGGTGGTAGTTGTTGTAGGTTCGCCAGCACTGTCGGCCCGGGTCTACTACAGATGCCGACACGGCCTTGGCTCCCAGGAATTGGAGTGTCTTGAGGGGCATGCCAGCGGTGAGCAGCTGACGATGCGGGGACGGCTTGATGGGGCTGCGCAGGAGCAGTCAGGAAGAGCCGAGAAAGCAGCCCTTACAGGGTCGATTGGAGCCACACCCCAGCTTTAGCTAATAACAAAGTGCTGGGGAACTTAGCTTCACTGTGATTCGTCGATGGGAAGCTTACTATTCAAGTGAACCGTTTTGAAGAGCTCTGAACTTCTTCCTTGATTTGTGGTCCACTTGGAGTAGGTTTCTAGTGTTTGTTATACGCTGGTTGAGGCATTGAAATACTTGTTCGGTAGTATGTGCTTCGATTCGAAGGTGAACTTGACAGTCCCGTCCTGGAGTCGCTAGTAGCCTGGTGGCTAAAGCTCTCGCTTCAAACACGGAAGGCCCGGGTTCGATTCCCGGCGGGGTGGGAACATTTCGACGTGTATCCTTACATCTGTTAGTCATGTTCACCTAGTAGCAAATAGGTACCTGGGTGTTAGTCGACTGGTCTGGGTCGCATCCTCGGGGACAAGATTGAGGACCCCAATGGAAATAAGTTAGACAGTCCTCGATGACGCACCAACTTTCTTGGGTTATTCTGGTTGGCTAACTCTTCGGGGTTAAAAATCCGAAGAAAATCTTATCTCTTATCTTCTTTGACAAGCATTTTGTCCTTGTATTGGTCAGTAGTATAGAACCAGACACCATTTATAGCCATGTATTCAAGCTCAGCAGCAGGGGCTGCGGCAGCCACAGGAGGGCTGGCAGTAGTGTCCATTGAAGGAGTGACTGATTGGGTCGAAACACCGAGAGTTTCATCGAGATGTTGCAATGTTTTAGCTCGCTTGGCTAGTGGTGGCTGAACTGGGACAGGCGAGGTCGTTGATTGGCCCATTGCAGTGGTGGTGGTGGTCTCTCATTGGTGGGGTTTGTCGGTGTCTCGACGGTCTCTCATTGGTTCATCTCAATGATGGGATTCCTTTCCCATCTTAGCAAAGCTCTGGTCATACTTACAATGATGGGAAGAGGCGGTGGTGGTGGTGGTGGAGCAGTGGCGATATTGACAATGTTTCTAGTGGACTTCATGATGTCAGACGAAGGTGGAGATTCAGGGAATGTAAAGCTGGGCATGTTGTTGAGTTTGAAGATTTCACTGATGGTGATGTTGAATGATCCAGTGCAGCTACATTGTGTACATGGGCTGAGGGAAAAGTTCAATAGATAGGAGTAGCGATATAGTAACAATAGTTTCATTGCCGGCTACTTGTTAAGGTAGGGTAAGTCCAGCTCCCGCTATCCCCCCCCCCTTTTTCCCCCTCCCCGAAAGTGATAGTTTGCTTGCCGGCTACTTGTTAAGATAAGGTAAGTCCAGCTCCCGCTATTCCCCCCTTTTTCCCCCTCCCCGAAAGTGATAGTTTGATTGCCGGCTGCTTGTTAAGGTAGGGTCAGTCCAGCTCCTGCTATCCCTTCTCCTCCTTCCCCCCATTCCCGAAAGGTGATGTGTGGGGCTCCGGTCAAACAGTAAAACACTCGACTCACAGCTCCCAACACTACTGTAAGTACACGCCTGATCATATTTCAGTGGACTTATTGGTTGAAAGCTTCACTTTTGACCAATAATTAACTTAGTCCTTTCAGTCTTGCTCTAAGTTGACTGTTGTAATAATCACCACATCTTTTAGGTATTGTACTTATCATGGAGAGTGATTTCTTAAGCAGTGGGTAACCTGTCTATCTTTACAGCTTGGATGACAGAGAGGGTCACCTGCCAATCAACGAGTAGAATTGATGGAGATGGACTAACGTTCTGAGACTTCCCCTTTTCTGATTTAATTACCTGTTTGTGTATGCAAGTAGCAGGATATAACCCCTCATCATTGCAGTGGAAAAACCTGCTTTCCTGTCATCTGGACGGATTATTGACAGGCTATAAAATCTGTGAAGAACGAGCCAGTGGGTTGTCACCAACACCTGCGACCCCCCCCCCAACACCTGCGATCATCAGCAACGGCTACGATTTCAACAACACGCAGTGTCACCAACACCAGACACCCACGTTTTATATACATTAGCATTGAATTCAGTTATCATTTATATTTTTCATTTTTCATTTTCTTTAATGAAGGATCAATATTTCATATTTAAGTGTTTTATATTTTATACTTTCTAAATAATAAAGTGTTTATGTTTGTCAGTTTTTATTCATTTTCTATTCATTAATTTTCCTGAGGAGGAGCCAGCCTTAGTAATACTGACTGAAGTTGTTACAGGGCTGAGTAAGCCTTCACAAGTGGCGACCTTGCCAGGATCAACTCTACTGAATCAAGATTCAACTCCATCTCGAATCTACCATTGGAACTTCAACGCCGCATACCACAGACGGTTACCACCAGCCATGAGTAATCATTCTCTATGGTAGGACTACTGTACAGGTATTTAAAAGATTTGGTGATTGTTATAGTCTCAATTTATTGTAAGTCAAGTCAGGCAGGATATAATATTAATTCTGCCACCTTTTTGTTCAAGCTTGAAACACTTTGGAGGATTAGACTCTAGGGACCCGAGATTTTCCAGTGACAATTTGTTTCATTGAGCTCTTTATTATATCAAGGGAACTGTCGTAGGACACTCTTGATTTGTTGGTGAGAAGATTGGATGGTCAAGTGACCCCATTCTACTTACTGTTTGCTCGGAGCCGGCATAGAACCCTTCGTTTTAATTAATACATATTGTTTAATTGAAGCAGGGATCGAGCCCTCTGGTTTATTTACAGTTTGAGCGGAGCAGGAATTGAACCCTCCGTTTTCTTTGATACCTGTTTCATTTTCCCCTGGTAGTTTAAGTTATTCTTGCAAATATGGAGGAATACCAGTTTTGGATGAACGCTGTAAGTAAGTTAGGAATAACAGGAAAAAAATTAGAATCTTTCATTAGTGCTAAAATCCAGGAAAGAATTGAAAAGGAGAGAGAGAGAATCGAAAGAGAAGAGGAAAAGGAGAGATTGAGAATCGAAAGAGAAGACAAAAAAGAGCGTGATAGACTTGATCGTGAGGAAAGAGCTAGAGAACGTGAGGAAAGAGCTAAAGTACGTGAGGAACAAGTTAAATTAAGGGAACTTGAGGAAAGAGCAAAGGATAGAGAATATGAGTTAAGGGAGAGAGAAAAGGATCGCGAGCTCGAACAAGCTCGCCTTGAATTAGAGAATAAAAAGTTAACTTTCTCACAACAGCAATTAGATGAAGGAGTAATGGAACAACGTGCAGCTAGTGCACATATTCCAACACCTAATTTACCTCCCTTCACAGAGGGGGAAGACATAACTTCATACATTATCAGGTTTGAAAATACCGCTACCCTCTGTGAATGGCCTGCTGACACCTGGGCTACCAGGTTAGGAATGTTATTTTCTGGTACAGCCTTGAATATCTATGCAACTTTGTCGCAGGATATCATATGTAATTATAACCTACTGAAGAAGGCAATCCTTAAAGCATATCAAAAAACCACTAATTCTTAAAGGAAAGATTTCAGGTATGCCACCTTACAGCCTGGCCAGAACTTTCAGCAGTTACAGAAAATTACATTTCGTTTGTTCGACTTTTGGATAGAGAGTTCAGGAATTGATCACAGTTATGAATCTCTTAGAGACTTCATGGTTGCTGACCAGTTCCTGACAGCTTACTTCCTACAATCATGAACAGATACGAACATTCATCAGAGAACGTAACCTGATATCTTTAAAGCTGAGGAATAATGTTGCTGAGGCTGCTGACAAAGGTAATGAACTGTATGCTGAGGCTCACAATTCCTATAAAGACATTCATAAAGGGATCTGAGGCTGCTGAACCCTAAGGGCAAGGGTTCATCAGACCTTAAGAAATCAAAGCCTCTAGTGGAAAGTAAAATGACTTCTTTTATTCCTGTTTGTCATTTGTGTGGTGTTAAGGGACATAAACGTCCAGATTGTCCTTCTAAGAAGGTCCAAAAAGTTGGAAGATGTTTTAAAGACTGTAATGACCAAGCACCCTTCTGTTCAGGAACAGTTAATGGACTTAATGTATCTACCATTTTACGAGACACTGGATGCACATGTATAGTCATTTCTGATAAGCTGTTCCCTAACCTTAAAGAAACTCATTCCTCTGCTATACTTTCAGACTACTTGGGCCGTACGGACACTTTTCCTACCATCCGTTGTTACATTAGGTCTAAATGGTTCACAGGTTGGTCTGAAGCCGTACTAGCTCCCATCACTTCTTGCTCCGTACTAATAGGTAATGTAAAAGGTGCCATTCTTCCTTCTGAGGTTGACCTTTCATCACCAAAGATGGACATAAGTGTTTCAGATCCTCTTCCTGTAGAGTCAGAGAAGCCCCTCGAAAGTTCAGATGAGACAATGTCTCGTGAGATTCATGTGGGATTAAAAACCAGTGATGCTACTCTCGAAAGCGAGGTAGTAGGATCACCGGTTCACTTGTTAGATGAAAGTGAAGATATCACCTCCGATACTATAAATGTCTTGACTAGGGCTCAGACCAAAGCCCAGGCTTCTCCTACTGTCCATCCTTTGATTTTCCCTGACTTTAAGCCTTTAGATATATCGAAGGACTCCTTTGTCAATTTACAACGTAATTGCCCTTCTCTTCAGAATTGCCATAATGCCGCTAAACAAAATCAAGTTATCCAAAGGAAAAACTTTTCATATAAATTTGAATATATAAAAGGTATCTTGTACAAGTCAGTATTCAAATTAAATTCAGATGAGATAGACTATTCCATCTTAGTTGTTCCAAGTCAATGCAGAGAGACTGTTCTTAAAATGGCTCATGACCTGCCAGTGGCCGGACATTTCTCGCATCGTAAAACCTTAAATAAAATTAGGGAAACCTATTTTTGGCCAAAAATGTCCTCAGATGTCACTACCTATTGTAGATCGTGTAAAGTTTGCCAACTGTCATCCTCCCGAGGTACCAGGCGAGTACCTATGGTCAAAATGCCAGTCTTTACGGTACCTTTTGAAAGAGTAGCTATTGACATCGTTGGTCCTTTATCTCCACTTTCATCTGGGGGACATAGATATATATTAACATTAGTTGATTATGCTTCGAGTTTCCCTGAAGCCATTCCCTTAAAGACCATAACTACTACAGAGGTGGCTGAAGCCCTTTTGTCCATCTTCTCCAGAGTGGGCATCCCTAGAGAAATTTTGTCTGACCGTGGGACACAATTCACATCTGACTTAATGCAACATCTATACCAACTTCTGGGAGTGAAGCCTCTCTTCACCACACCCTATCATCCCAGCTGTAATGGGAGGATTGAGCGCCAGCATTCGATTCTAAAGTCCATTTTAAGGAAACTTTGCTCCCTTAAACCTAAGGAGTGGCATCGTTACCTACCCTGTGCTTTGTTTGCCATGAGGGAAGTTCCCAGTGACTCTTTGGGGTTTTCACCTTTTGAACTTCTCTATGGTAGACAGGCCAGAGGTCCACTGTCCATCCTTCATGACTTATGGACTAATGAGGAGGTAAATGCTGAGGTTCAGTCTTCTTACCAGTTTCTCCTTGACCTTAGATCCAAACTTGAGGAGACCTCTGACATAGTTTCGAAAAACCTAAGCTTGTCAATGGACCAGTACAAAACATATTTTGATTCCAAAAGTCAGAGGAGAAGTTTTAAAGTAGGGGATGAAGTTCTGGTACTTTTGCCTATCAAGTCAAATAAATTATTAGTAGCATGGAAAGGTCCATATAAAGTATTAAAAATTTGTGGGAAAGTTGACTACCTCATAGAAGTCAAGGGGAAACCTAAGCTTTATCATATCAACATCCTTAAGAAATATTACCGAAGAAATTCGGTTAACTGCCTTAATAACTTTGACTTAGTTTTTCCACACGAACTTGATAAGACAACTGAAGAATGTAAGGTGTGCGTAATTGACACCTCTAACTTAGACTATGATGAAGAACTACATGACTTGGTGACTCTTGACCACTTGGGCGCAACCAACATTAATATTAATGAATCTTTGGATGACCATAAGAGACATGAACTACTTCAATGTGTGAGTAACTTTTCAGACGTCTTTACTGATATTCCAGGTGTTACCTCCACGGTAGTCCATAAGATTGACTTAGTGACGGACAATCCTATCAAACGAAAATTATACCCAGTTCCAGTTCACCTTAGGGATGCATTTGACCGAGAGGTAGACAAATTATTAAAACTAAAGATCATTGAACCTTCAGTATCTGCATATTGCTCACCAGTAGTCATGGTTAAGAAGGAGGATAATTCATATAGACTTGCTATTGACTTCAGAGGCCTTAATGCTATCACTCGGTGGGATGCTGAGCCTATGCCCTTAATAGATAGCGATCTACACAAATTTTATGACTCTTCCTTCTTTTCAGAGATTGATATTGTGCAGGCATATCATCAAGTAATGTTAGATCCTTCTTCTAAGCAGTACACCGCTTTTCCTACCCACCAAGGACTGATGCAGTATAGAACTATGCCCTTCGGTTTGGTAACTGCCTGTGCTACCTATGTGAGACTGATGAGAAAGGTCTTGGGTAATATGCCAAATGTTTCAGTTTATTTTGATAACATTTATGTAATGACATCCACGTGGGGCGAACATATCCAAACATTAACATCAGTTTTGCGTAGGTTACGCTCACATGGCCTCACTGCCAAGCCGAAGAAATGCTTCCTTGGGTATAACAAGATTAGATATCTTGGACTGATACTTTCTAATAACTCTCTGCAGTAAGATCAAAGCTTTATTAGAATTTAAATTCCCCAAAACCAAGAAGCTCATGCGTAGCTTTCTTGGTTCTGTAAATTTTTATGCACGGTTTATCCCGAACCTTACTGATCTTACAGGCATCTTATCCGACTTCCTTAAAAAGTCTGTGAAGGAACCTCTTGAACTTTCCGACGTAGCTCGGGAAAAGTTTAATGAGATTAAAAATATCTTTTCGAAAGACCCTATACTTAAGATTCCAGATATTAATAAAACATTTTGTTTGAGAACTGATGCCTCCAATACTGGCTTAGGTGTGGTGTTACTACAATACCATGATGGTACTCCCTTCCCTGTATGCTTCCTAAGCCGGAAACTCCTTCCCGCAGAAACGAGATACTCCACCATAGAAAAGGAATGTTTGGCCCTTGTGTGGGGTATCTCCAAACTTAAATTTTATTTGCTGGGAAAAGAATTCATTTTAGAAACGGACCACAAACCTTTGATATACCTAGAAACTTTTAAGGGAACCAACAGTCGCCTCTTGAGGTGGACATTGGCACTCCAGGCTTTTAAGTTCCATATTGTGTATATCAATGGTTCATCCAATTATTTCTCTGACTGGTTAAGTCGTGACAGTCAGTAGAAGATTTGTTGCCTTACGTGACTTCCACATGTTAGAACTTTTTCCTCGCCTATTCTTCTTATACTCCTTGACTATAAGTCTTGGTATGGGGGAGTGTGAGGGAAAAGTTCAATAGATAGGAGTAGCGATATAGTAACAATAGTTTCATTGCCGGCTACTTGTTAAGGTAGGGTAAGTCCAGCTCCCGCTTCCCCCCCCCCTTTTTCCCCCTCCTCGAAAGTGATAGTTTGCTTGCCGGCTACTTGTTAAGGTAAGGTAAGTCTTGCTCCGCTATTCCCGCCTTTTTCCCCCCCACCCCGAAAGTGATAGTTTGATTGCTGGCTGCTTGTTAAGGTAGGGTCAGTCTAGCTCCTGCTATCCCTTCCCCTCCTTCTTCCCCCCCCCCAAAGGTGACGTGTGGGGCTCCGGTCCAAACAGTAATCACTGGACTCACAGCTCCCAGCACTACTGTAAGTACATGCCTGCCTTGTATTCTAGTGGATTTATTGGTTAAAAGCTTCACTTTTGACCAATAATATACTTAGTCCTTTCAGTCTTGCTCTAAGTTGACTGTTGTAATAATCACCACGTCTTTTATGTATTGTACTTATCATGGAGAGTGATTTCTTAAGCAGTGGGTAACCTGTCTGTCTTTCCAGCTTGGTTGACAGAGAGGGTCACCTGCCAATCAATGAGTAGAATTGATAGAGATGGACTAACGTCCTGAGACTTCCCCTTTTTGGATTTAATTACCTGTGCACCTGTATGAAATTGCAGGACGTAACCCCTCATCATTGCAGCGGTAAAGAACCTGCTTTCCTGTCATCGGGATAGAGTACTCAAGGCTATACTGTGAAGAACTAGCCAATGGGTTGTAATCAACACCTGCGACCCCCCCCCCCCTTATCATCGGCAACGGCTATGATTTCAACAAGCAGTGTCACCAACACCAGACACCCAAGTTTTATATTAGCGTTGAATTCAGTTATCATTTATATTTTTCATTTTTCATTTTCTTTAATGTAGGATCAATATTTCATATTTAAGTGTTTTATATTTTATATTTTCTAAATAATAAAGTGTTTATGTTTGTCAGTTTTTGTTCTTTTTTTATTCATTAATTTTCCTGAGGAGGAGCCAACTTTGGTAATACTGTCTGAAGTTGTTACAGAGCTGAGTAAGCCTTCACAAGCAGTGTTTTTCTTTTGCTGTTCTAGTTGTTTTTTGAGAACTTTTCTTCTTGTTGGACACATGGCAGCAAGGTTATGGTGCAAGACTTGAAATCATGACCTTCGTTGCCGCAGGTCGAGCAGAACTTCTCATCCTTGGTAGGACAGTCCTTGGTGATGTGCATATAAGAGTAACAGCTGTAACACTGTGATGTGCTGGAATCTCTTGGCTTCAATGTTACTTGAGTTGGTATGGAAGTAGTGGATTGCTAGTCCCTCTGCAAGAGCTCGGGTTGCCATGTTGACGTTACAGAAGGTGATTTTTAGCATTGAGGAAGCGTTTGGTATTTTGGTAATATGTTCCACCGTGGCCCAACGGTTCTGGTCTTCTATTGATGATTTAATTTCTTCAGTAGCTTGGGTTGTGATGAGTTTCTCCAGTCGCTTGAGGAACACAGTTCTCTTGGCTCTCAAAGCTGGGGAAGTCATGGCTTGAAAACCTCTCTGGTGAAGATTGGTTGTAACGTCGGTGGTGATAAGTTTCTCGGCCTCGATGTCATCAGTACAGACTACAGCGAAAGTCTCTTGGAGCGATAAAATAGCATTACCTTTGACTGGCAGCTGCATGTGCTAGTTTGGATGAGTCATTGACTGTCCCCCTTCTTGGTTTAATCTTCTCTCGGTTTGAGATGTGCATCGTGGAAGATGTCGCCGAATGCAGAAGTAAAAGTTCCCCTCCCTAACGGGGATCGTAGGAAGGCTGTAATGATGAGAGTAAGAGCTACTGCGACTGCACAGGACGAGGTCTACAGAGCGAATCCCTTGACCTGCCTACATAGAGAATTGTCACCACCCAGCAGACAATGAGCGCTGTGGACTGCATATGCCTGTGGTGCCAAACTCACAGCGGCTGCTGCTCCTTGCTGGGAGGCATCCATAATGTCTCCTGAGTGACTTCATTTGCTGAAATTATGCCACCTCTGCTATCTGAGCAAGTGTTATTCATCGGTACACAGTTCCTTCCTCGCCTCCAGTTGTGTGACAGCATCTCTTAAGACTTTCTTTTGCGTTTTTTTAGTTCATTTTTTTTAATTAACCAATATTTTTCAGCTGATCTGTTGCACCGTAATTTTCCAAAAGGCCAGTCGAACCCCCTTCTCTGAGGCGGTAAAAGATACCCACACAGTGGATAGGCGAGACTATACCACTTGGATAACATTAGCGCCTTTCTCTCCTCTTTAGAATCTCCTTCCTTTTTTCTGGACCGGCTGGACCTGCGCCCACGTCGGTGGGAGTATTCGTCTGGCCAGTGCCCCTGGCTATGGTCCAGGTGATTAACACACGGGAAGCCTACTCTAGGCAGGTACTCTAACACATGCACCATTATGTGGCCCCACGTGCCCAGTGGCCTGGTGGCAAAAGCTCTCGCTTCACAAGGTGAGGGTCCGGGTTCGATTCCCGGAGAAGGAGTGGAAACATCGGACGTGTTTCCTTACACTAGTTGTCAATGTTCGCCCATCAGAAAAATGGGTACCTGGGTGTTAATGGACTGGTGTGGGTCGCTTCCTCGGATAAAACTGACCTAATTTGGGGGAAATGCTCTGAGTAACAAGTGGCTTTCTATATAGTAGTATGTCACTGATGCCACCTAGGACTGTATACCTTGTACATGTAGTAAATAACGATATTATTATTATATTATTATTATAATACATGACCTCGCCACAAGTGAGTCACTCCATGCCCAGTCAGGCATCCTGGCACTGAACGTGTACTGGAAGACGCTCAGTGACAGATTGACAAACTGGACACTACACGACTACTGGACCTCTCTCCTTGGCGAAGACATTCACAGACCTACTAACCCACTCAACCTATTCTACTCCTTGTATGCTCCTGCTCCTAACCCTATTTATAGATAACTTCTGCTCTTACTAGCCTGTCTTAACATGTGTGGACCTTAAAAGATGTACCTTTTAAAATTCACCCCTCCTTATATCACAGGTACCTTGCACTTGTTCGTTTTGACGTCCAACCAACCCGTGTACCTTATATCAGTCCTCCTCGCCGCAGCAATCTCAAACCCACCATCGCATTAGCTACTGGGTTAAGCCCTGGTACTATCCCTTTCTCTCACCAATCTTCTCTTCCTCTATCCCCACTTCCCCACTCACCTCACAAGGGTCTTAAGTATTCTCTCTTGTCTTGTCTTGGTATAGTAAGTCATGTGTAGAGGACCCAGGTGAAGGATCAAGAAAGGAAGTATGGCGTATACAGAGCTCCCACACATTCTATATGCGGGTTATAATAATAATAATATCTCTATGTGAAGGCTTACTCAGCCCTGTAACAACTTCAGCAAGTATTACCAAGGCTGGCTCCTCCTCAGGAAAATTAATGAATAGAAAAAGAATGATAACAGTCAAATATAAACACTTTATTATTTAGAAATGAAAACATAAAACAATTAAATATTAATTTTTATCCTACTTGAAAGAGAAATGAAAAATGAAATATAAAAATAATGTCTGAATTCAACGGTAACATGTGCAGTTAGACTGGGGTGTCTGATGTTGTGATGTTGTTGACACCGCATGTTGTAGAAATTGTAGCCATTGCTGATGATGTGGGGGGGGGGGGTCACAGATGTTGAGTGACAACCCAACGACTAGTTCTTCACAGAGTCTTTAGCCTTGAATAGTCCGTCAAGATGATAGGAATGCAGGTCTTTCACCACTGCAAAGATGAGAGGTAGTTGCCTGGGGTTGACTACACTTAGGTATGCAGATAAAATGGTGACGTCTCAGAACTTGGGTAAAGTTCGTCTCTTTCAACACTGTTTCTTTGGTTGCCAGATGACCCGAGCTGACATTCCAAGCTAGAAAGAGACAAAGGTTACCCACTGCCTAAGAAATCACTCTCCATGATAAGCAAAGTATTTAAAAAACATCGTGATTATCTAAAAGCACATGGAAATCAAGGCAGAATGAACTACGTCTTAAAATTGGTTAAAAGTGAAGCTTTTAACCAATATATCGACTAGAATAGGAGCAGAGGCTTTTACTTACAGTTGTGCTGGGAGCTGCGAGTGAAGTGATGACCATTTGGTCGAAGCCCCACACGTCACCTTTCCGGGTCGAAAAAGGGGAGGGATAGCAAGAGCTAGACACTGACCCTACCTTTACAAGCAGACTGGCAATCAAACTATCGTCACCATGTACTCGCTTGCTACTCGTATCTGTTGAACTTTTCCGTCACACTCTATTTACCACAAGAACGTGTACATGGTATACAGTCCAAGCTGACATCAATGACATATTACTATATAGAAAGCCCTTTGTTGTGCTGATCATTTCCCGCAAATTAGGTCCTTGTCCCACACAAGTCGACTAACACCCAGGTACCGATTTACTAATGGGTGAACATAGACAACAGGTGTAAAGAAACACGCCAAATGTTTTTACCACGGCTGGGAATCGAACCCAAACCCTCGCCGTGTGAAGAGAGAGCTATAGCCACCAGGCCACCAGAGGCAATATGTGTTTTGTTAATGTAACTAAAATATTCTTACAAATTGTGTTATCGTGAATGCGCCTAGTTTATCAAGGACATTCTCTGCTCGTCTGTTGGTGTGAGCAGACGTGTGCCTGCTGCCCTCTCTCGGCGATTGGAAGACTTCCTGTTCTTTTCCAATATGGCGCAGGGTGTGAGGAAGAGGGTAAATACTGTGGGCATTGAACTGGTTCTCGGGGCGATTTCGCCACAAGCTGCTCCCGTGCTGTTGCCATTAATCATCTGGGATATGTATGGTATACAGGATGCAGAATTATATGGTGTAGCACTTAATGGCGCATACAGGGTGTTTGTCAAGTTGTTGAACACCGGCGTTTATGAGAGGCTGGTAGAGAAATACCAGGATGTGCGAGTGGACGTCAATTCTATGGTGAGTGTCTGCCTTCATGATGTCTCCAGGCATTATACTTGGGTTAGAGAGCGAAATGTACCGTTTGAGGCAGATGAAACGGACATACGCAATGTTTTCAAGGACTACGGGACCATTTACCTGGCACAGCCCGGCAAGTGGGTAGAAGGTGCATATGTTGGATTCCTGGAGGGCATGTTCTTGCTAAAAACGACGATACGGCCCCCCATACCATCCTATGTTATGTTGGAGGCCTTCAGGACTCAGCTCATGGTGTCCTATGCTGGGCAACGCAGGGCCTACAGACGTTGTGGTGGTTTTGATCACATTGTTGCATATTGTGAACAACAGACTCGACTTCATGGTCTAGAATGTATTGCCGCAGGGGAATCTGGGCAAGTTGGACGTGCTCTGGAGCTACAGGAAGGACATGGGCCTGGTCGTCTGTGGAGTGAGGAGGTGGAGTGAGCAGAGGCAGTGGCGGGTGTGGACCTGACGGCCCCTGTGGCTGGGGGCCCTGTGGGACCCATTTTGCCTGATGGTGGGGGACGACATGGTTCAGCGGAGGAAGCCATCGATGAGGACCTAGAGATGGTGCTCACCTCGCTGTTTTCCCAGTCAGATGGGGAGGGCGAGTCAGTGACGAGGGCTGGTGTGAGGAATGCTGCAGACCTGAGTGGGCAGCAAAATGAGCCCATTGACTTGGTGGTGTCTCACGGGGCAATGTTCCCAGATGGCGGGAAGGTTGGACATGTGGTGGAGGTGGAGGGTCACCATGAGGTATCACAGGAGGTGGAGATGGAAGTGGGTGGAGTCACGCGCAAGTGTGAGGCTGTGACATCGGATTCTAATGATGTTCTGACTCCAGCACAGAGGACCGGCAAGGTAGTGGTGGTGGAAGATGATGGTGGTGGTCCCTCGGGGACTTTGGACCCAGAGCTGGACCAGGGAGGGATTAGGGCTGTCAGTAGAGACGTGCGTAAAGGAGGTCCGAAAGAACATGGTGGTGCTGTGAAGGTGTCAAAGCACAGGGAGAAGAAACCACTGCTGGCCTAAAGTGTATGACAGTTAACATTAATGGTTTGTGTCAGGATGTGAAGCGTGCGTGGTTTGCAAGTTTCTTGTGCCGGCATAGAGTGGACATCGTATTTGTGCAAGAGCACAATATCAAGGTGGGGCATGTATTGGAGGTGGATGGATATAGGGTTTTTGGGATGCAGACTGGACGCTTGAAAGGAGGGGTGGGAGTCCGACTCCAGGAGGCAAGCCCATTTGTGGTTAGTAGAAGTGAAGGGGGGGTGAAGGACATATTATAAGGGTGGATGGATGGTGGATGGGCGAGCAAGTGGTGTTAGTGTGTGTCTATGCACCTGCGGAGAGTGATGCACTTCTGAAAGCGGATTTTGTGAGAGATGAGCTTGTTTATTATTTCTGTTCTTTACCACCTCTTGCTATCGTGGGCGGGATTGGAATTGTGTTATTTGCAGAGCAGACATTGAGCCGCGTGGGGCTGGGCATTTTTAAACTATCCTAGGTGATCTTCTGAGAGATGTGTGTCTACATGACGTCTTTGGGAGTGGGGCTTGGGCGGTGGAGCACACTTTTGTTAGACATGGATATACAGCGAGGCTAGATTGGGTGTACATCACAAAGCAGGTAAGAGTAGGGTCCTTGCGTACAGTGGAGGTGGAATATTCTGATCTTAGGGCGGTTGTGGTCGACCTGGGATGGGATGGGCTGGCCAGGAAGTGTAAGAGCTATTGGAAACTAAATACAAGGATCTTGGTTGATGAGGAGGGGCTGGGAGGATTCGAGACATTGTGGGCTGAGCTCAGTGAGGAAAGGCGGGGTGTAGAGGATTTGCTGGGGTGGTGGGATGGGGTGGCTAAGGGGCGAATACGTAAGTTTTATGTGAGGGAGGAGAAACGCATAATGCAACAATCGTATCGGCTCCTTCAGTAAGTAGAGGGTAGGTTGAGGGATTGCTATGGAAGAGGTGGATACGGGGGAGTATATCCTGTGGAGGAGATAGAAACGTTGAAGGGAAGGATTCGTGAGCTGCAAAATGAATGTTTTAATGCGGTGCGTGTGCGGGGGGGGGGTTGAAGAGGTGTTGTGGGGTGATCGACCATCGGCGTGTATTTTACGGGGTCAGCAGCGCAGTTGGAAGGCCACTGAGGTTGGTAGGTTAGTCGTCAACTCTGAAATGGGGGGTTATCGTGAGTGGCAAGTGTTGTGGATGACAGAGGGGATGAGTGGTTATGCGGATGCATGGTATGAGCAGTATTTGGGGAGTAGTGGAGTGGGAGGTGAGGCTTTGCATAGCTTCTGCGAGCTATGCCATGTTCACTGGGGCCAAGTGATCTAGTAGCGCTAGGTGGGGAGATAGATGAGGGCGAGGTTCGGTGGGCATTGGTGAGTATGCGTACGAGGAAGGCTCCGGGGATAGATGGATTGCCCTGTAAATTTTACCTGCAGAATTGGACGTTAATGCGTGGATTCCTGGTGGAGTTAATGAATATCATGAAGGAGAAGTAGGTGTTGGGGGAGTTACAAGCCACAGTGGTAGTTGTTCTGGTCCTGAAGGGAGAGGTCCAGAATACCCTAAAGGATTATTGGGCGATATCTTTACTATGTGTAGATTATAAATTGTTTGCAAAAATACTGGGAAATCGCCTGAAATGTGTCGTGGGGCGTGTCATATCGGGTGGGCAATACGGGTTGCCTGGCAGATCTATGGTTGAGGGCCACGGACATCTTAAGGGGTTTGTGGAGGGTTTGGTGGGAAAGGGGGGGCTTACTTGCTTTGGATTGGCAGGGAGCATATGACCATATGGAATGGGAGGCATTGCGGCAGATCCTTCCTAAGCAGGAATTTGGGGAGGAAGTTGCGGAGTTGGTGGAGACATTGTATCAAGGGGCGCAGGTGCATGTACAAATCAATGGTCACATGTGGGAAGCGGTATGTATGGGGCGGGGCCTCCGAGCGTATTGTGGAGCAGGTGCAGCATAGATTGGGGAGTTTGCGACCATACCATTTGACATTGTTGCAGAGGGCCATCGTGGCAAACACGTTACTATATAGTAAGGTTTGGCACGTGGCAGCAGTTTACCCCATAATAGGGCAAGGAATTACGAGAATCTTAAAGAGGGTGTTTAAGTTTATATGGGGTTCCGAGTGTGATTGGCTGAGGAGGGAGGTGGTAATGCTGCCAGAACGTCGGGGGGAGGGGGGTTAGAGTTATTGCATCTGTGACATTGGGTAAAATGTGTTTACTTACAAAGGGAGTATGTACGAGTCGAGGGGTGTGGGGGGGGGCTTAAAGCTTGTGTATGAGGGAGTGAAGAGGTGGTTTGTGGGTGCAGAGTTGAGGGAATGTGAGGAGGTGCTGTGTACCCTCATAGTCCTATGTGAGCCTGGCAAGATCCACGCAGGGGTGTTGGCGAGAGTTATTGGGAGCTGGGTGGTGATGCTGGTGGAAGGAATATACCCTATGTATGGATGGGGAGATATTTGGTGTCGTTTTCATAAGTTGAAGCTCAGGCCTCGGGTGCGGGAGGTTATGCTCCGTTTCTTGCATGGCATTTTGCCATCAGGAACGGTTCTAGTGGCGAGACGAGTAGTGGGGGAGAGTGGGTGTGGGGTGTGTGGTGGAGAGGATACGGCATATCATGCGGTGTATTTTTTGCAAATGTTTGGGGAATGTTTGGGATTGGATGAGTAGGATAGTGAGGAGAGTGGGAGGGGGGATACTGGTGTTGAGAGCGCTCGTTTTGGATGTGGGAGTACACAACGAGCATTGGCGTATTTAATGGTAGATTTTGTGTATGTGTCCTGGGGTATGTGTGGGAATGGGGATTGGGTTGCGAGGAAACGGGTAATGACAGCCACTTTCTATAGGATGGTTTGCAGGAATAGGGAAATTTATGGATCGCGGTGGGAGGGAGTCTTCCCCGTAGGTTATCGTGGTTTAACTGTTGGGATCTTACTAGCTTTGTAGTGGGGGGGGGGGTTGTCATGGCTGGGGCAAGGTTTGGGAATGTCATCCGGGGTTCCAATGGGCTCGCCGTCGGGAGTGTGTGTGTACTCGCCTAGTTGTACTCACCTAGTTGAGGTTGCAGAGGTGAGTCCAAGCTCCTGGCCCTTCCTCTTCACTGATTGCTACTAGGTCACTCTCCCTGAGCCGTGAGCTTTATCATACCTCTTCTTAAAGCTATGTATGGATCCTGCCTCCACTACATCGCTTCCCAAACTATTCCACTTGCTGACTACTCTGTGGCTGAAGAAATACTTCCTAACATCCCTGTGATTCATCTGTGTCCTCAACTTCCAACTGTGTCCCCTTGTTACCGTGTCCCATCTCTGGAGCATCCTGTCTTTGTCTACCTTGTCAATTCCTTTCAGTATTTTGTATGTCGTTATCATGTCCCCCCTATCTCTCCTGTCCTCCAGTGTCGTCAGGTTGATTTCCCTTAACCTCTCCTCATAGGACATACCTTTTAGCTCTGGGACTAGTCTTGTTGCAAACCTTTGCACTTTCTCTAGTTTCTTTACGTGCTTGGCTAGGTGTGGGTTTCAAACTGGTGCCGCATACTCGAATATGGGCCTAACGTACACGGTGTACAGGGCCCTGAACGATTCCTTATTAAGATGTCGGAATGCTGTTCTGAGGTTAGCTAGGCGCCCATATGCTGCAGCAGTTATTTGGTTGATGTGCACTTCAGATGTGCCTGGTATTATACTCACCCCAAGGTCTTTTTCCTTGAGTGAGGTTTGTAGTCTCTGGCCCCCTAGACTGTACTCCGTCTGCGGTCTTCTTTGCCCTTCCCCAATCTTCATGACTTTGCACTTGGTGGGATTCAACTCCAGTAGCCAATTGCTGGACCAGGTCTGCAGCCTGTCCAGATCCCTTTGTAGTTCTGCCTGGTCTTTGATCGAATGAATTCTTCTCATCAACTTCACGTCATCTGCAAACAGGGACACTTCGGATTCTATTCCTTCCGTCATGTCGTTCACAAATACCAGAAACAGCACTTGTCTTAGGACTGACCCCTGTGGGACCCCACTGGTCACAGGTGCCCACTCTGACATCTCGCCACGTACCATGACTCGCTGCTGTCTTCCTGACAAGTATTCCACGATCCATTGTAGTGCCTTCCCTGTCATCCCTCCTTGGTCCTCCAGTTTTTGCACTAATCTCTTCTGTGGAACTGTGTCAAACGCCTTCTTGCAGTCCAAGAAAATGCAATCCACCCACTCCTCTCTCTCTCTCTCTTGTCTTACTGCTGTCACCATGTCATAGAACTCCAGTAGGTTTGTGACACAGGACTTCCCATCCCTGAAACCATGTTGGCTGCTGTTGATGAGATCATTCCTTTCTAGGTGTTCCACCACTCTTCTCCTGATAATCTTCTCCATGACTTTGCATACTATACATGTTAGTGACACTGGTCTGTAGTTTAGTGCTTCATGTCTGTCTCCTTTTTTAAACATTGGGACTACATTTGCTGTCTTCCATGCCTCAGGCAATCTCCCTGTTTCGATAGATGTATTGAATATTGTTGTTAGGGGTACACATAGTGCCTCTGCTCCCTCTCTCAGAACCCATGGAGAGATGTTATCTGGCCCCATTGCCTTTGAGGTATCTATCTCACTCAGAAGCCTCTTCACTTCTTTCTTGGTTGTGTGTACTGTGTCCAGCACTTGGTGGTGTGCCCCACCTCTCTGTCTTTCTGGAGCCCCTTCTGTCTCCTCTGTGAACACTTCTTTAAATCTCTTGAGTTCCTCACTTACTTCATGGTCATTTCTTGTTGTCTCTCCTCCTTCCTTTCTTAGCCTGATTACCTGGTTCTTGTCTGTTGTTTTGCTCCTGATGTGGCTGTATAACAGTTTTGGGTCAGATTTGGCTTTCGCTGCTATGTCGTTTTCATATTGTTGTTGGGCCTCTCTTCTTATCTGTGCATATTCATTTCTGGCTCTACGACTGCTCTCCTTATTCTCCTGGGTCCTTTGCCTTCTATATTTCTTCCATTCCCTAGTACACTTGGTTTTTGCCTCCCTGCACCTTTGGGTGAACCATGGGCTCATCCTGTTTTTTTCATTAGTCCTGTTACCTTTGGGTATAAACCTCTCCTCAGCCTCCTTGCACATTATTGCTACATATTCCATCATGTCATTAACTGACTTCCCTGCCAATTCTCTGTCCCACTGAGCCCGTTCAGGAAGTTCCTCATTCCCGTGTAGTCCCCTTTCTTGTAGTTTGGCTTCTTTCGTCCTGGCCTTCCTGCTTCCCCCTCCACTTGTAGCTCTACTGCGTATTCAAAGCTTAAAACCACATGTTCGCTTTCCCCAAGGGGTCTTTCATATGCGATGTCCTCAATATCTGCACTACTCAAGGTGAATACTAGGTCCAGTCTTGCTGGTTCATCCTCTCCTCTCTCTCTTGTAGTGTCCCTTACGTGTTGGTGCATGAAGTTTTCCAGTACCACCTCCATCATCTTAGCCCTCCATGTGTCTTGGCCCCCATGTGGTTCCAAGTTTTCCCAATCGATCTCCTTGTGGTTAAAGTCGCCCATGATCAGGAGCTTTGCCCTGCTTGCACGAGGTCTTCTGGCCACTGCAGCCAGTGTGTCAACCATCGCTCTATTTTTCTTGTCATACTCTTGCCTTGGCCTCCTGCTGTTCTGTGGTGGGTTATACATCACTGTGTGTGTGTGTGTGTGTGTGTGTGTGTGTGTGTGTGTGTGTGTGTGTGTGTGTGTGTATGTGTGTGTGTGTGTGTGTATGTGTGTGTTTGGTATGGACGTATGGCTTAGGTGTAAACAAGGGATGGTTCAGTGTGGTTGGTAGGTGTTAGGATGTAAGTGTGATGACAGCTGGAATAAAAGTGCGATCCAGTTTGGTTGTGGGGATTTTCGGTTTATACTTTTGCGTACGTGTCCCATGGGATGATGACTGCATCACTCTCTATGTATATATAGCCTTGCACATGCTTGGTCACTTACCATCACACCTATATTAGAGGATGGAGGTATAAATTTTTTTAGAGGTAATGTACACGTGTATGCTGTAAGGATACTTGGGTGAGGTTAGTAGTGATTGTGATACTGTCGCGCCGTGACAGGTTATATGCTCATGTACGGCTAGAAGAATGTGTGACAGGGTCATGTGTAATGACGAGAGAAAGTGGGCGGTTGCCCAAATGGGGGGGGGGAAGAGGGGGGGGGGGTAAGGCGTGACGGAGAGACTGAATTTGCAACTTAATAGTGTCTCTTGTATACACCTTTGTTTTGCATGTTGACTTTTGTGCAGTGAATAGGTTGTGATAGAGTAGGTTTTATTTATGTGTTCGCATTAGGTTATGGAAGCCTGTGCTGTGAACTTGATTTTGTTGACGGCCTTTACTTTACATGATGATATATCAACGTATGTGTACAACAATATGATAATTTAGTAATTGTGGCCAGTGTATTTGGCTGAGGTGTGTGTACCTCAGGCGGAGGTGTGTGTACCTCAGGCGGAGGTGTGTGTACCTCAGGCGGAGGTGTGTGTACCTCAGGCGGAGGTGTGTGTACCTCAGGCGGAGGTGTGTGTACCTCAGGCGGAGGTGTGTGTACCTCAGGCGGAGGTATGTGTACCTCAGGCGGAGGTGTGTGTACCTCAGGCGGAGGTATGTGTACATCAGGCGGAGGTGTGTGTACCTCAGGCGGAGGTGTGTGTACCTCAGGCGGAGGAGTGTACCTCAGGCGGAGGTATGTGTACCTCAGGCGGAGGAGTGTACCTCAGGCGGAGGTGTGTGTACCTCAGGCGGAGGTGTGTGTACCTCAGGCGGAGGTGTGTGTACCTCAGGCGGAGGTGTGTGTACCTCAGGCGGAGGAGTGTGTACCTCAGGCGGAGGTGTGTGTACCTCAGGCGGAGGAGTGTACCTCAGGCGGAGGTGTGTGTACCTCAGGCGGAGGTGTGTGTACCTCAGGCGGAGGTGTGTGAACCTCAGGCGGAGGTGTGTGTACCTCAGGCGGAGGTGTGTGTACCTCAGGCGGAGGTGTGTGTACCTCAGGCGGAGGTGTGTGTACCTCAGGCGGAGGTGTGTGTACCTCAGGCGGAGGTGTGTGTACCTCAGGCGGAGGTGTGTGTACCTCAGGCGGAGGTGTGTGTACCTCAGGCGGAGGTGTGTGTACCTCAGGCGGAGGTGTGTGTACCTCAGGCGGAGGTGTGTGTACCTCAGGCGGAGGTGTGTGTACCTCAGGCGGAGGTGTGTGTACCTCAGGCGGAGGTGTGTGTACCTCAGGCGGAGGTGTGTGTACCTCAGGCGGAGGTGTGTGTACCTCAGGCGGAGGTATGTGTACATCAGGCGGAGGTGTGTGTACCTCAGGCGGAGGTGTGTGTACCTCAGGCGGAGGTATGTGTACCTCAGGCGGAGGTGTGTGTACCTCAGGCGGAGGTGTGTGTACCTCAGGCGGAGGTGTGTGTACCTCAGGCGGAGGTGTGTGTACCTCAGGCGGAGGTATGTGTACCTCAGGCGGAGGTGTGTGTACCTCAGGCGGAGGTGTGTGTACCTCAGGCGGAGGTGTGTGTACCTCAGGCGGAGGTGTGTGTACCTCAGGCGGAGGTATGTGTACCTCAGGCGGAGGTGTGTGTACCTCAGGCGGAGGTGTGTGTACCTCAGGCGGAGGTGTGTGTACCTCAGGCGGAGGTGTGTGTACCTCAGGCGGAGGTGTGTGTACCTCAGGCGGAGGTGTGTGTACCTCAGGCGGATACACATACTTCTGTATGACTTACTACCAAGAAAGGTTTTTTTAGTAGGAAAGTGCGTTTCTTTGACAATAATATATATGTGTGAATTTTTGTACTTACACCTACATGAGTATGTTTGTTTTGTTTTTTCAGCTGTAAATTACACTTATGTAGAAGTGAGAGGTGATAATTTCAAGCGTTTTTCTTATATATACTGATAGTTGGCTTGAGTTATGTATAGTGTGATTGATGGTCTTTCTTTTTTGTTTTGTCTGTGACGGGTTTCTTCTCCTGTGTCCAACAACGTGTGTGATAATTTATGTATGTACTGATTGTTCTCCACAGTGTTATACTATAAATATGTATTATGTCTATACAAGATTTGCTCTTATGTATGTACTGATTGATCTCAACAGAGTTTATATATATATATATATATATATATATATATATATATATATATATATATATATATATATATATATATATATATATATATATATATATATGCAAAACAACCACTCTGAAAGAATAGAGGAATTCCAAGCGCTTTCGTGACTACTCACATTATCAAGGAACTATGAAAGTAAAGCATCCAAGGAAGCTATATGAGGGGTCTGGCCAGCACCTCACTATCAGATCCCACAACGGTTAAACACCTGACGCGCGCCGACCCAACTGGATAGGTCCTTCGCACAACTCACCCACAAACTATTCTACCCAAGAAAATTTAAAAATTATTATTTGTCCAGTGTATTATTAAATTCTTCCCAAATTCTATTAATTATAAATGGATCTAATTTATATAAACCAAAGGAAATATTCATATTATTGTCAAAACTGCTTTTTATGAAGCAAGATTCAATTATATTCCTGTCGACCATATCATGATCCATACAACAGGGCATAAGAAGATGAATATCATTCTTAATGAAGTTCAAGCAATTTGTAATCGACTAGGCCTCATAATATCTTCCTCTAAAACAAAGATATTAACAAGCAAACGACATCCCCCACCCATCTATTTGCAGGGTGAAATCATTAGCTACGTTAAAACTTACAGATATCTTGGTGTAGATGTACCCTTTAACAAATCCACTATACCACAACTAAACAAGAAATGTAAAGCTAGGCTAAATGCTCTCAAAGCTGTTGCTGGCTACAATCCCAACTATGGTGCTAATGTGAGAATCGTGAGAATGATGTACATAGCCTATGTTAGGTCCTTAATTGATTATGCTGCTCCCATGTTGATATTAGCTAGAGAAAGTTCTCTCCGACCCTTGGAGTTAATGCAAAATGAAGGTCTCAGGATTATTCTTGGCTGTCCCAGATCTACAAAAGTTCTTAACATGAGGAAGGAGCTTGGTATTTCTAGTATCAATGATAGGATTGTTGAAATTAACACTGTACTCGGTATTAGAATGTTGAGAAACGAACCAGACACTGTCACAGTGAATCTTACCAAGTGTCTAGAGGTAACTACACACAGATCTAAATGGATTGTGAAAACGTGCAATTGCATTAAGTTTTATAACCTGCATGAACTGTATCACTGTAGGCAACAAGAGCATTTCACCCCTCAATGGAAGATGTGTTCATTTAATATCACATACCTACATGTCCCTCCCAAGAAGCTCATTGCTAGTAATCCCTTCCTTAAATCTCTTGTTAGAGCAACTGCTCAAGAAGAAATTTCTCACCTAGCTGGTAGTAATAAGTTATCACAAGTTATATACACTGATGTATCTAAACAGGAGTCTTCTGGCAGGGCTGCATCTGCTCTTGTTGCCACCTCCCTAGTTAAGAATGATAATAAATTTGTTGAGTTAGGCATAAGAATTAACAACTGGGCGTCTACACTGCAAACTGAATTGTTTGCAATCCTAATGGCGCTAAAGCTAACCTATGACACTGAGCTTGACTCTGTCATCATTACTGATTCTATGTCATCATTGAAGGCTCTTGACTCATATAATGACTCCAACAACATGCTCATTGGAGAAGCCAGGTATAGATACTCAAAAATTAGGGACAAAGGAATTAATGTACAATTGCTATGGATCCCATCACACATTGGATTACTCCTTCATGATCAAGTTGATATGTTAGCCAAGAAGAGTACCCAGAAGGAGAATGTAGAATATAACTTTGGTATAACTGTGTCTAGCATTAAGAATAATATTAGGAGAGAAGTAAATAATGAAAATGATTGTTATAGGAATGCAGTTAGAAGCCTGAGTAGATCTATAACCCACTATGATAACATGAACGTAGATAAGTATGTTTATGGAGCAACTTGCAATGTGAACAGACTGACTGATGTTGTAGTGGCCAGGCTTAGGCTTGGTTACAAGTACTTCTGGCAGTTTGGGAGACACACAGATGATGATCAAACTAAATGCAAATTATGTGATCAGGCATATGGTCACTCTCTTGAACACTATGTGCTTAATTGTCCACTCATTGAGGAATACAGAGACAGACAGTATAATAAAATATGTGACATGTCAAGATATCTTATTAATGAAAATAAGATACCAGATATACTAAGCAAATTTCCTAAATTTGCTTGTAACAGATAAGTGAACTATAGATATGTAGATATAAATCCATATGTATTCCTGTTAACCCTTTGGGGCCTAGTTCCTAGGCCTTTTGTGTATCCATATGCTCTCGCGCTACCGTCCACAGGATGGATATGGGGTGCACAATGAACTAGCCACTTCGGTGGCAAAATCTAAAAAATCTGTCGACCATGGACTTGCTTGATACTACTTTCTCAACTTTTTGAAAATCAATTGGATGGTTAAAATCTCTTACATGCCAGTTCCTACTATCATTAAACTTATTAAACTTTGCATTGTTGATGCAAAATTTGTATTTAATGATAAGTTTTACACTCAGAAGTTTGGTATGGCAATGGGAAATCCTCTTTCACCTGTTCTTAGTAACCTATACATGGAATTTTTTGAAACAAGGTTGCTTAACACAATCCTCCATAATAGAGCTAAATGGTTCAGATATGTTGATGATATTTTGTGTCTTATGCCCAAAAATGTAGATATACACCATTTCCTTGGAAAATTAAATAGCTTAGCCCATTCTATAAACTTTACTGTTGAGTTTGAAGAAAATAACTCATTGCCTTTTCTAGATGTTTTAATTATTGAGGGTATTTACCTGGAGTTTACCTGGAGAGAGTTCCGGGGGTCAACGCCCCCGCGGCCCGGTCTGTGACCAGGCCTCCTTAGGTCAGTGTCCCAGGATGCGACCCACACCAGTCGACTAACACCCAGGTACCCATTTTACTGATGGGGAACATACCCAACAGGTGGAAAGAAACACGTCCAATGTTTCTACTCTGGCTGGGAATCGAACCCAGGCCCTCACTGTGTGAAGCGAGAGCGTTAACCACCAGGCCACCAGAGCCACACAAATTCAAATTTAAAATTTACAGAAAACCTACAAATAACTGTTCCTATGTCCATTATTATTCCTCGCATCAAGATAGAGTCAAACTGTCTGTTTTCTCATCAATGTTTTTGAGAGCTTTACGAATTTGTAGTCCTGAGTTCATAG